>NC_069145.1:13015849-13283973 GCF_943734635.1 Anopheles cruzii
AGTCAGCAGCAGTCAGCCCTGCCGGGGACGATCGCGCCACACGCTCTCTAATGTATCCCTTCCAGCCATGCAGGTTGGATCGTTTGCATCATTCGAGGTGCAGCGCAGCCCGAGCTCCCGTGGCCAGACTATGGAATCCATGCCTGGAAGCGTCCGACATGTCAGGAGCCATTTTTTGTACCACCCCGCCGGTCCCTGTCTGCACGTCCACTCGACGTCGACACAGGGTCACCCATTTCGAAAGTTCGAAATTCGAAGTAGTTTCGAAATTAGTTGAATTTAGTTGAATGTCTACCATTTTAGAAAATGAATCGCTCAACAACGGAACAATGTGTGAAAATTATTCAAACTGACTTCAAAGGGATGGGATTCGAAAACATAAATTTATAGGCCGTTATATCCAGAAAAGCTGACTGTATGGTGCTCATTATTGGGCTGGCGGTGTCGTAGGACCCTTTATTAATTCAATCGATAATTAGTTCCGATCGATACCGCCAGATGATAAGAAATTTGTTTATGCTTTTCATTGAGGATATGGGCTTAAAAGATTCGGAGGTGGCCAACTGAACACGATATTGCATTTCAACCATGGCAAAGCAAAAACTTTATGACAAAAAAAATCATTAAGAACTTAGTTTTTCCTTTTTTCAAGTTTATTTTTGAAACTACGAAATGGATCACCCTGTAGTTGGGACCGGGCTTACGAACTTTCGTGGCGATAGTCTGGCCCTTAGTGCCAGTGACTCGTACTCTCCCACACGGGTGCCCTCCGGTTTTTGCTACCCTCATCGATGTCCAGAAAGAGAACGAGAGAGAGAGAGAGAGAGGGAGCCCCAGTTAGTGGTCCTCGGCTAGTCGGCAGTCTGTGATGGCCAACGGCGACCGGCGACCGGAATGAAATATCACATCACTTTGTTGGTGCCCTTCAGTGCGTTCCGTTCGGGACGCACCCCCTTGAGGTTGCAAACGTCAGCATCGATGGTCCGCGTTCCGCCGCCGCAGGGCACAGTGGTCCTGCTAGGGAGTCCGACGGAGGAGAAAAGTCATAAAGTACACTTTCTTTGATCAAGTGAAAAACCGGTTCCGCCGCCGGTGACATTGATAACTGGCTCTTCGGTGGCTGCGGACTCCGCCGGAGCAAAACTGTGTCTTAGCGAGAGAGCCGCATGGTCGGGGCGCGTTAGGCACACGCTACAAATGGTTCACTGCAGGACACTGGGCGGCGGCGTCGGTGGTGGCATGCAACTGCGCAATGCTGCCGGACCGCATTCCGGTCGTCCACGGCGACACGGCGATCCGGGGCCCTTCCGCGCCATTGGCGAGGTTAATTTATGACCCTAGCCACCGGCGGCGCACCTTGGAGCCGCAATGGCACGAAGGTTCCGCACGCGCCACGTGGCCAACGTCGCCCGGTAGGGGGGTTGATGTAATCGAATCGTCAGCTCGTTGCGGACGTGCGGCCCCGGACCTCGGCACCTCGGTGAAGATAACGGCGGTCGGTTGTGGTATCATTGACTCCGATCGTTCGTGCTGTGCTGGTGGCTCAGGCGTCCAGGCGTCCAGGTGATAAATGTAAGTGCCGTACCTAATTCTCAGCACTCTGACAACGGTCAACCCGAGACGGCAGCACCCAGCTTGAGACTGACTGACGGATTGACAGCGCAAATCTTGCGGATCTTGCTAGCACCCGCCATAAATATGACATCGGCACTGGCATGTAACGATATGCATTACGCAACCGGCCATCGGGTTGCGTGTCGGGTGCCATATCCGGCTCACGAAAATTTGTCTCCGTCAGCCAGGGCTCAGCGATCACTGCGAAGACGTCAGTGTGACGTCAGGTTGAAAGGGATAAAAGTTCCACTCGATTTCGCGCGGGTCCCACTTTGCATACAATGGCCTCCAGCCGCTCACGTGCCGTGCCAGATTCCGAGTGGCTTCCGGCCACCGTGGCCGGTACTGACAATATCGTCGCATCATCATCGTTCCGCGATCCGCGATAGAGTCATTTCGGTCCAATCGGACGGCCACCTCAACAACCGGGGGCCCTCTAAGTAATCAGGGGCGGCGATCGGCGGTGTGGCCGTGAAAAGGAGGAAGACTTGAGGTGTTTATTTTTTCTTTTCTTATTCCCCTAACGTAACTCATTTCGTTCGTGATGCTTTTTAATGACTTCATTCGGTCGATAATTATCATTCTGATTGCGGCAACGATGATCGGCAGTCATCCGGCAGAACGCTCCAGAACGATGCCCGGATGCGGACCGGCTGGGAGAGGTTGGGCTGTTCCATTTGGGATAAACCGGGCGTTGGGCGCTGTAAATTAATTATCTTCTCCGTCGTAAAAAAGCTCCATCCGCCGCCATCTTCGATTCCCAATCGGAGTTCGAGTGGTTCTAGAGAATGCTTCTTGAGCGGCGGACAACTTCAACTTCAGCCCGTGTGATTGGGTGCCGACGCCGACGGGAAATGGAATCACTGGATCTCGGTTGTTGGGCCGTCGCTTTGGACGAGGTCCACCACGTGGCTTCCGCTAACGATTGTTTACCGTGCGCGGGGCCGCGTGTCTTGCTGCGTCGAGCCTATAGTCACGTCGTCGAGGCCACCTCGCGGAGCTGGGTAAGTTCATTAGCGGCAGCGTCAGAGTGCTTCCGGCTGCCTGACCGAAGACTGACAGCGCCGTGATCGCCAGTAGATAGAAGTCAAAGTCTCCAAAGGCTGGCTGGCATTGTTTGGACTCCAGACTCGTGCTCGCAGCGTGCGTTTGGTCTGCGCCACGATTAGGTACGTTGTTTGCGCTCGCAAACTGCATCTCGGGCCCTTCGCCGATGGTGGCAGCCATTTTTGTGCCTTTTCAGCACCCTTCAGGGCGCGCTGCTGCGCGGTGCGGATTTTAATTTATTTTCACCCCAAAAGCGACGTCCACGCGACGAAAGGTTTGATTTTCTAGCTCGGCCTAACACACTCCGGTCGGGCGCACGGAGCTCACTCGAGGTCCTTCGAAGGCAGAGCAACTTCCCGGCAGGACACTTGCCTGTCAGCCGCCACCGGCCCGGTGTTTGGCCGAGGCCACCAGCTATCGGGCCCGTTCCTATCCGGCGTTTGCTGCGGCCGATAGGCCATCTGACGGTACCCGGCAAGTGGGTCCATAATGGAGCCATCACATTTGATTTTACCAAAACCTCATTTCAATTTCACACAAGCTACTGCGGGCGCCACACTCCGGCCAGGCGAAGCCACAGAAGGAGCCGGGGTCAGGATCCGCCGACAGGCGGATTGGTGAAGTGGTTTGTGATACCAATTGTTTCGCCCCCGGGGCCGGACCTCTGCCATCGAACAGCCGGAGACTTGGAGGCGACGTCTCGACGCCGTTCCGGCCGGCCAGGGCAGGGTGTAGGCGGTGCGGTTGCGTCGTCGGTGCGGTTTGGGAACATTTATCATCACATCCGCATCTCGCATGCGAGCCGGTTGTCTGCGGGCGAGAGACGAGGATTATTTCCCTTCTCGCCGTGGCGGCAACGACGCGTCATGACGCAGCAAACAACAATGGGTGATGGAGGCGGCAGCGGTGGCCGAGCCTTTGCCGCCTGTCGGAAGTAGTGAGTTTGGCCATTATGGCCTGGCCTGGAATGAGATTCAACTCGATCTGGTGGCAGTAATGGAAGCTTCCTAGTAGCTCGTGATAAAGTGAATGTCAACTTTTTCTCCGACAATCGACCGGAAGACCCGCGTAGTTGGCACGGAGGCTGGAGGCTGCCGGGGATGCCAGTTCGGGCTAGGAATGCGGGCCGCTTCGTCCTAGACGTAGAATGTATCAATTTTCATTTAAAAGACGGCCAAGTACGCAAACCACGCGGCCTTCGATCGGATGCGGGCTGATATGCAAACAAAGGACATTCCGGAAGTGTCCCGGATCGGAGTCGGATCGGAGTAGTTAATTTGTGGAAGCTAAATTAATTCGTGAACCTTCCCCCGGGGTTGGCGCAACAAACCTAATGTTATTGAATCCGAAAGTTTTCCCGTTTCCGGAAGCGTACGGAATGTTGGAATCCAGTCCATCGTAGGCTCGTCATTAGACGTGGGACGTAACTGTCCCGGCTTTCGGCACACCACTTCCGGTGCCAGTGCTGCTGACGGGACCATCCCGGAGTTGCTGGTGTCGAAACGATTACGTCCTTCTGGGGAGCAAAAACCCAGGACCCAAGGCGCAAGGCTTCTGACGATCTTCGCCGGTTCGGGTCGGGCGACCTTCATGGTCCGGGTCGTGGTGTCATCCCGACACATCCCGTTTTGCTCCACTTGCAAAGTGTTCCACTTTTTGCTTCGCGCTGCTGCTGGGATGCGCGTTGAGCCGACGTGTGGCCAAAGCGACGATGCATCCTCACGGCGAGGTGTTTCGTTTCGGTTGGCGTGCATTCGAGGCTCTTGCCTCTCGCTCTCTGTTATGAATGAATATCCTTCTTGAGCCCTCGAGTTCTTGGGGAAGAAAGAGCTCCCGGAAAAGCGGCCACTTTTCATGCTGATAAAAGCGCTGTGTACCGAGGCGTCCCGAGGAGCAATCATCAGAGCCGCCTGGCCTGGGTGGCAGTAAATCATGGGAGCTTTTGGACTATAATTTATCTTTCCACACACACACACACGGGGTCACACACGGGAAACTGCTTTTGCCGCAATTCGGTGCCACTGCCGAAGAATGCACTCTTCGGTACCAAAGGCTTACCAAAGCGGGAGGGCCTCGGCCAAGATGGTGGCCGAGGAATGCATCCACTCTCGTCGGTGCATCCTTGTTGCCGGGTCACCGGCGGGAAGGAAACGTTTAGCTCTCCCCTCCGCAAATCGTTGGGCAATTTCATCGGGAAGCGACCCCACTTCCTGTGAAGGCTGTCGTGGTCCCGTGAGCTGCCAGTATTTATTGCTCACCGGGTTTTTTCTGCTTCTTCGCCGCGTATGAATATTGTGTGGAACTTAAATCGACATGTCGGGAGTAGCGGACCCACTTGAGTCGGGTTATCGAGAGGCTTATCTGGACGCCGTGTGGCCACCGCGCCACACCGAAGGCCATCCCGGTCGCTGGCCGGTGGATAGTTATTGGATACTTCTACCCATCAATTATCAGCACCTTCTAACGGCCACGTAGCGTCGTTCGGGTCTCATGAGATCATCCTCGGAATGGCACGTACGGCGCGCAGCCCGCTCAAGTGCCGCCCCCCGGGGGGTCTCTTCTTCCGATACGATGACTCCGCGATGCTCTCAAGGTTCTTTCTGTGTTCCCGCTCGCTCTCTCTCACTCGCACGCAGCAATTACCAGCGCAGGTTCTAGATAGAATCGCGGAGATTGCGAGAATAGCCAAAGGAAAAAAAACCTAGATGCCGATGCGGAGAATCTTCCACCTCATGGCCTCATGGTGCAGCACCTTCGTCGTTTCGTCGTCATCGTCTAATTAAGCCGTATTTTATGAGGGCTGCCATCGGCGGCGACGACGATCGACTACGATCTTGAACCTGACCGAGCGCTCGCGTGGAGCCTTGACGCGACCGCGTCCGGAGCCTACTAACGACGCCGTTGCCGCGTGCCGGATGGCCGCGTGATTTCGCAAAACGCCGCACCGGACGCGCACCGGCGAGGAGTCATCAATCTTTTCGAACAGCGCAGCGAATCGAATCACTCGATCGAAAACGAGGCTCCGGCGAGTGGGGCTGCCCGTGATTTGGCTGCCCGATTTATGTTCCCATAATACGAGGCCGAGAATCCGATGACTCATCGATGGGTTTGTTGGCCGTGGAAAAGGATTGTATTGTTAACCGATGTTGATCGGTTCCGTCAACACGTGACGGCCGTATCCTTCCGTGGTCGCCACTGAGGCGTTGGCGGTGGCCAAGAACCGGAGTTCTGTATTGTGAGGTCAACAATAACAATTAGCACCTACGGCGGGCGGCGGATGATTGATGGCCCCAGGATGCCTTGCTATGCCGCAGCTCCGGGTTGAATCCTGGTGCCCGCTGGTTGGGTCCGCTTTGTTGGCGGGCGCAGTTTTATGCGAAAGATAAACAATTTTACAACAACAAACATAGGTTCACAAACACAAACAACACGCAGTTTGCTGGCGAGCCAACGGTGGCGTGAAAATTATGGTAAACAGAGCCAGATTTTCTTCTGCGGGCCGGTGCGGTCCATCATTTCCCGTGCGCCCGGCATCGAAAGCGCCGTCTTTAAAGCCGATAATGAAGCGACTTGTAGCGAGCGAGCGGTCACATTACAGGCGCAACGGTGATAAGGTTGAAAAATGTTTACATTAGCCCCGGAGAGAACTGAGACGCGGGAAAACTCGCCCAGCTCTCGCCGACTGGGGCCGTGGTGCGGAGAAAAAACGGGAAGAAATTACGGTGGAAAAACCGAGGACCTCCACGTGGATGCCGCCACATGCCGCCGAGACGAGTCTGTCATCTGTCGACCGAGGACGGCGGTTTGCGCCAGATGTTTGTTACCGTGGGCCGACTTTTTCACGCGCTTTTTGTGTGCGGGCTTTGTGGAAAGAAAATTACACTCTCCCGGTGGAGCGACGTGCTTGGCACACGGAGACATTATGGGGCGTCGGGGACCGCTCTGTTCCAGGAGTTCCAGGCGTGTGAAAGTTATCAATCTCCGCTTCTTCTTTTCACGCGTGAAAACGTGCAGGATATCCTCACGACGAAGTGTGGGCCCAAAAGCGACAATTCATTGACATTGCGAGGCGCTCATCGCTCAGAGGCGGTGATTTACTTACGTACTGCTGCCCCCATTCTGCGGGAGAAAGGAACGCAGGAATTATTAGCATCTTGGGGTTTGAAAGGGGCCCCGACATGAAGATCTGGATCTGGTTTTGTCACTCATAATTCGAGAAAGTAAATGGAAATGAACGAAGGGCGTTCGCTCGAATTGTATGTGTGTGTGTGTGTGTGTGGTAACCAGCGGCGGGCCAGTAACATATTTCATGGGTTTTCAATTTGCCACGACTCACTTTCGTTTCTCCACGATTGCTTCACGAAGAACACTGGTAATACACCGACCTGGGGTGGCAAACCGCTGGGAATCGCCTTCTTTCGATGAAGGTTCCGACGTGGCTCCAGACGTACCCTCGGTTTCGGTAACACCTTCCGCGTTATCGTTGCGCAGCATGGCGCACAAGGAGCAAGTTTTTATCCTCAAGATAATTCGACGCTTTTCTGAGAGTGGGTCTGAAATCGTTCCCTTTTTTCGGGGTTGGTACCCCAAACCGTCCATCAAATACTCATGACATTTCGAGACACCCTGTGGCAGCCCCCGGAATCGTCTGGAGAACCCAAGAAAATTCGATTTCCCACCAGCGCGAGAAATATTGTGACAGCCATGGGCCCTTTTTCATTTCCCTACGATCTGTTTTGTTTTTCGTTCTAACTTTGAATATATTTTTAGAACCGTTGGAACCGCAAAAAAACTGAAGAACCGTTCTCACCGGATTGAGTGAGAGTGAATTATTCGTTCGAGTAAATGTTGGGCTTCGCGCCCCATCTGCTCGCGGCGTCGATGTGACTTCATCAAACTCGTGCTCGTCCTCGTGTCATCCTCAGACCATCTTGTCACTTGTTCCGGGGCGAAGATGCTGCGAAGAACTTCAAGCAAAGAAAAAGAAAACACCTTTATTGATTATGTAGACAAACTCTGCGGAGCATAGCTCACTTCCGGTTCCACCACGTGGCCGCCCGGAGCCCGCGAAACGGAAAGTTTCGTGCAGACAGAGAGATATTTTAATGCCATCATCCGCTTTGGCAGTTCATTAAGAGCAACGGCAAGCCGGCACGCTCCGGGAATCCTCGGCAGCCGGGCTGGAGAAGCTTTTGCAAGAAGCCACATCGCCTACGGCTGACCAGGCGCGCTGCAATCTTGGCTGCAACGCGGCGGACGACGAAATCAGATCTTCATAATTGAGGAAGAAAACTATTATACTTGCAGAAAAGTTTGCCCGGTCCGGACTTTTGCTCTCGGCCGGTGCCCCTAGTCCATGTCCCTATTCGGGGCAGGGAGCTATTTCCCGGAAGGCCCACACCGTGCCCCGCACCCACAAGAGGCCCATTCCCCGCCGTAGATGATCGATTTTCTATGAATTTATAGCAAACGCTTTAACTTTGACCAGTGAGGGCACCATGTGGGAAAACTTTTCCCACATGCTTGTGGTGCAGCCTTTGGCCGCCGGTGCAGATACGTGGAGCTCAAAGCGAAACTAATTCGCTTGCAGTTAGTTTGGCAGATCGGATGAGCCAAAGTTTGCCAATCGTTGAAATCGGACATTCGCTATGCTGCCACCAATTATCGGATCCGATGGTTCTGGCTAGCCGTCGAAACCGTTCTGAAATTTCTTCTGGAACTTTCCCTCCCTGTTCTGGAACTCGCCCGCCCAGCTCGCTGGCTCGCTTTCTAATTGATCACGAAGCATTTCCCAGAAATCGTGAGGCTTTCATCG
Organism: Anopheles cruzii; assembly: GCF_943734635.1. Taxonomy (NCBI): domain Eukaryota; kingdom Metazoa; phylum Arthropoda; class Insecta; order Diptera; family Culicidae; genus Anopheles; species Anopheles cruzii. Next base: position 13,024,326 of record NC_069145.1, read on the forward strand.
CGCTGGAAAGCATCATTAAATTGGCGCTCGTCGTCGCCACTATCCTTTTCATTACTTAGGGCCCGCTTTTGACTGGCCCATTTTCTTGCGTGTCCTGACGAAACAATGAGCGGCTCATAATTGAGTCGGGAAGACTTATTATCCCTTTTTCGCGGAACGGGAAAGCTCATACTTTGGCACCGGGTTGAGCCCACGTTTCTCAAAAGAATACTTAAACTTCGCCAGAGTCCCGTCGTCCCGTCCCGTCCCGACGTGGAGGAAAGGATAGGAAACTCGGCGAGGTAGAAAACCCCCGGAAGGCTACTTGTACTCGTTTAACTGCATTTCGGTAGCGGCGTCTCCTAAGCCAGCGCACGGAAGCTCAACCGGGGCGAGCGCTCGGCACCGCAACGGTTCTAATTAATTGAGTTGCTAAGAAGAAGGCTTGCCCCGGGACCCGACTGGCTGGTTACTCCGGCTTCCGTATGCCGTTCACGCTTAGCACGCCATTGTGGGGGCGCCCTCGGAAGCCCCACGGAGCGAACATTCCTTCGTCCAAGTAAGGACCATGGTATGGCAACTGCCTCCCCACAAAAGTCCATCATCGGACAAGATGGAACGGACTCTCTCTGGCTTACGGACCGTCGGACGAACGGACCGTCACACGGCTTTGTTGCCGCATACTACTTCGGTTGCATACTGCAACTGCACCGTCCGCTCGGTCGACGTGAAGCGACAAAATGATGCTTGAAGATGCGGAACATATTCGTCTTCCGGCCGCATAATGCGCTGATGGTTATCCGATTAACTGGCAGAAGCCCGTGCGGCAGCGCCCCGGCGTGCCATGTGTTTTGCGGTGAACCAGCAGCCCCATTACAGGCCCGTTCTGGCCGAGCCCGAGTTGTGGGCTAACTTTTTCGAGCTCCATCGTCGCCGAAAGCACGGCCGTTCTGCTAAGCCTCGTCCTAGCTCCGGTCACAGGACGATGCATCATCCATCCCCGTATCTGGAGGGCGCTCTCTATTGAATGCTGGCCAACATACGAAACGGGCTCGCCGGCTTCCGTTGCGGAGAGAGCGCGGCGAGAAATTTTATCGGATTCAGTTGCTAATGAAATTAGTTTCGTTATGACAGAGTGGGCTCCCTGTGGCGAGCGAACCGGCCACCGGCCGATCCGGTAATCCCGGAAGCGGAATTATAGCATCCCGCTTCACTGTGGCATTCCCGGGGCAGATCCTTCGTTTGCACCGGTAGCATTCGCCACCGTTCCGTCCAGTCCAGGCGTGAAACTCTGGACTAATTAGAAACAATATGCCAAACGTTTGGCACAATGACTCCGGGACTCCGGTCCGGTGTCCAGTCATCTCTAATCAGAGAATATTTCAATTTCACCACCGAAGGATAAATCTAGCCAGTCCCCATCCCGGAGCCTTGTTCGAAGCCGGGCCAGTTAGTGATGCTCATTTATAATGAGTTTCTACTAATGTCATGCGCCTTTTAATTACACACACGGCACTCCGTCGTATTTTTCGCAAAATTGGGAATACGAAACCTATTCAAATCACGTGCTGTGGTTGGGATGAGCCGTGGTGGTCAAATTTGCTGCGGTTATGCTGAGGTGCTGGATGTCAAATTCGCTCTCGACACGAAACGGTCCCGGAAGTGTGCGCGCGAGATCTCATCGCAAGAGCATAATAAGCCCCAAGCGTTTGAAGATCGCGCGCATCGTTAAGCCGGCCGGGATGATTGGCACTCGACGACCGTCCGTAGCCCATAAGGACCGCCGGGGTCGAGTCCGGGTCCTCCATCCACGTAAACTGGCAATTCATCGCCACAAATCATCCGCTTCGAAGCATACACGAAACAGAGACTGCAGAAGCTACCACTTCAATTATGTTTTTATCGCGGTTTCGCTCCCGTGTCCCAAGGTCACATTCATCTGGCGCGGTAGCACTCGGAGCCGTCAAATTGAGCGAACTGTGAAGAGCCCGAAAAGCACCGGTGGCCATAAATGACGAACTTGACGCCTGAGTCTCTTAGTCGATAGGAGACTCGGTGCAGCATCACTAAGCAAACGGCACCGCTCAAAGTTCTCGGCCAAAAGTACGCTCCCAGTTATGTCCATTTTCGTACTGAAATACTACAGTTCAGCTGGGACCCTCACTTATGCTTATCAGTTTCACTCTTTAACCTAACCGGCTCCTGCGGGCGAGATAACACATAATGAGCACCAGCGCACCCGGGCACCCGGTAAACAAACGTAAACAGATTCGAAAGGTACACACGACGGAGCATTACTTCCAGTTCCAGAGGTGCGTTTCGAAGTCCCAGTGCGGATTTTTCAAGGCCACCACCGGGCGCTTTTGCTCTCTCTCTAAATGGAACGGGCACACCCGACACCGTGTTGTTAGCCCATTCTCACTGCACAATCACGGAACCGAGACCGATGTCTGGGCGAGTACACCTTAACAACATCCCGCGTTACTCCGAAGCCGTCTTTCATCATGCGGCTACTGACTGCACCGCATTTGGCGCCCATTTGACGCATAAAGTGCAGCAATTACAGCGTGAAATAGAACGCGGAATAGGGTCGTTCTTTTGCTACGAGCCGTAAAGGACGAAGGTTGCGTCAGGGAATCGACGCAGGTTGAAGTAATGACGCTCGCACTTGGTTCGATGGGTGGGCAACATTGTGAGAATCTTTCTCGATTCTAGAACCGGTAACCGGGCTGCTTCGGTCGCGCTTTTTCACCATTCGACGCCATTTGGCCATGAGTTGAGCACCTCGAATGACAGCCGAAAGAAACGGGTCGTTGATTGATGTGAAGATAGGTAAACAAATTGAAATGAGATTCTTTAGGTTTAATTCTTCACCCAAAGATTATCAGCATCATGCTGTAGAGATCGCGGGTTCCGAAAAACAGAATGAGAAAAAACGGATCTCAAGTCAAGACACGGTACGCGCAGCCTACCGGATCATGAGAAGCGGAACGATACGAGCAGCTGCTTCACCGTTTTGTTCATTTTCCGCGTTAAATTGCGGTGGAATCTTCGCAGATCGGTGGGTCAAGTTTGCCATATATATACTAGAACCAGACGATGGGCCTATCTGCGCCTTTGTTGGCTCTGAAACTGAACTTTAACTCGAGAGCCGAGGTAATGAGTCACGATCACTGAAAAGGTGAAGAGGTCCTCCCGTATAGCGGCCGGGTTGCATATTGTATGATTGATGATGTAAACCGATGCGCGTGGCCCTGTGCGGTTGGTAAGAATTCTGGGTGAGCAAACAGGCCGCGGCAGGTCAGGACAAAAAAAAAGCTAAAAACACAAGAAACACAAGAAACACAACATTCTACTCCCGCGGGGTCCGCCATCCGCACATACGCACCCTGCGGCGGCCAAGTCAAAAAACCGATCCCTGAACCCGCCCGGACCCAGACGGGACGGTTGGTCGGAGCACTCACACACCGGCACCGCTTGTAGGAACGACGAAACACAAAGGAAAACCCGCGACCGACGGCGGATGGTCAGCGATGGCGGCCGCTCAAAACATTACTCGTCTCCATTGTGAACTCCGGGAGTCTGCAGTCCGTTTTTTGCCGGTGGCACTGCACACTGTGTGTGTGTGTGTGTGTGGGGGCCTCGGATTCCGGAGTGGCCACAGGCCCCAGAGGGATTGTTTACGCGAAACAGCAAAGCCCAGAATCGCGCACAAGGAGGCAAGCGAATCGAATCATCATCTTTTGATGTGCGTCTGTGCTTCGGCGAGGTCTGTTTGTGTTGTTCCGCTGTATGCTTTCCTTCGGCCATTTCCTATGCTCGGGCCATCGCTCGCTCGCTTCTAATCGCTCGCCGGCAGAAGCGGATAATTCCGGCCAGTTCGCATATCGCGCATCTCGGAAAAGTGTTTCTTTCTCGTTCATACGCATACGCTGCGGAAGGAAGATGATCAGATCTTGTGGTGGTGTCGGCCCAACCCGACACACCACGCAGCCTGATTTTGTTTCGATTTCTGTTGATGCTCCACGTAAGGCACCCCTCAGGTCCAGGTCAAACACCAGAAGAAACCGAAATGGAGAAAAAGCTTGAAGAACAGCAGGGGGAGGACGGACTGGCAGAGGCCCAGTGCCGGTTGTTGGGTTGTTTAAAGTTATTCCTGCTTCGAATTCCTTTCGTGTCGGTCATCGTTTGAACTGGAGTGCTGGGGAGAGCCAAATTCTAATCTGATGCTTTACATGCATTTCAACTTTTCGCTGAAGCCATTACTCTGCGTCAGTGTTACAAATTCTGACGAAAAAGAAAACATCTATCACTTTACTGTTGGCAAAACGTGCACTGCTCCAAGATGGAAGTTGATGGACAAACTTCTGCGTCTTCCGTACTCAAGAAAGCCCCGGCTGAGATGTATATTCATATTTTTCACCTACACACAGCGACCCGCGTATGGTGATATGCCCGGTTTATCTTTTCGTGTCCGCTGCCGTTATATAACGTACGGGGATTCGATTCCAGAAAACTGCGCGTCACAGATGCTGCAGATACTCCGGTGTATTATTCAACCAACTCGCTTTCGAATCTACGCACGACTTCGCATATCATCTGCGCGCTGCGCTCCGTCCAGGAATCACCATTTTACAACTCGATCATCACTTGTTTACCTAATATTTAACACGCCTCCCGGGGTGGGATGGTAACGAAATAAAAATGGACGCAGCCCCAGTATTCGGTCAGCGCGTCAAACGGGTTGTTTACCGAGACCATCGAGTAAATAGTGACCATTGTGAGCCCGAAAGTTTGTCACGATTTCTGTCACTAGCGGATCGAACCAACCACCAATGTTTGGCCGTGATTCAGCGAGAGAAAGCCCGAGATTGCCCAGAAAAACCGGGGAGAGGTATCAGTATTCGTAGGCAGAACTGTCAACATTTTTGGAGATTATTCTATCACGCCACGCACGCAATTTGTTTTTAATCGTCAACGCGTGTTTTTATCGTGTCTCAGCTAACGAAGCAGATTATCGGGCTCACGGCTCTTAATACTTTATTAAGTTCAGCTGACTATCGGTGCGTCGGGGCGCCGGGCGAGTGTCTAAAAATAAACAGTAACTGGTAGTCTTAAATCGGGTCGAGTGCGACTCACAACTGGTTTATCGAGTTCGTTCGAAGATTCTTACCTTGGATCATACAATCAGCGAGGCCATGGTAACCAAGGGGACGAGACGCACTGTCGTTACGATAAGGCGCAACTTCAGCAACATAAACAAGAAGCGAAGGGAAGAATTCCTTTTTCCACATTTATGATGCACCGGACACCAGATGTTAAGGTGGATTCGAGGAAATGGTCCATCCGCACGACCACAATGCGTCGGCCTAGACCGCCGACAATCTCAGCGAGCTATGACGCACACACACCACACCGCAGGTCTCGTTCGCTGTCTCTCTCTCTTGCGGGATGGCGTTCCGGTTCTTCCGTCGTTGAAGGCCGATCTTCATCATCATCATCATCATCATCGTCGAGCCGACGTCATCGTTTTCGGACAAGAGTCCGAGCGCACGATCATCCGTTATCCCGCTCACTGACTCGCACACTCTCTCGCTCATCTCTCATACGCACACTCGCGGGCCGCTTCACGGTCGCTGCTGCACACTTGCTACGGCTTCCTTCACGGATCCGATCGCCAGTCAAGTTTTCCGCTCGCTATCTATCGGTTGTTGGCCGCGCTGGTCGCCATCATCGGCGTGTCCGGAGCAAAACGTGCGTGTATGTGAGTAGAGTCAGAGAAATCAGTGCGTCGAGCAAACTTACGGTGCGTTTTGCACGCACGTGAACGTGTGCCGCTGTCACTTGCCACGATTGTCAATATCACCGCCTGCCCGCAGTTTTATCGAGTGTTCGATCAGCGGTTGCAGAGTGAAAAAGCAAAGCGAGAGAGAGAGAGAGAGAGAGAAAGCAAAAGCAGAAATAGATTAAGAAGACAACAAATCAACCATTGATCACGCTCGCCGGCGAGATGCTGTCTAGAGTGAGTGTGCGGTGAAGTGATTTTCTCGAGTAACCCGTGAAGCCGCAGCAGCAGCCGAAGAAGAAGTTATCTCAATTGCGCAAATGTCAGCAGAGAAAAAAGGGGCGAATCTCGAGGGGCGGCTTGAGAGTTTTCCTCACGTGTTTCCCGGGCGTGTTGCTAAGGCAACGGCAGCAGTGCGAACGGTGCCTCAGGTCGGGTGAAATTCCGCCAAAGGCGAGGCGTGTACGAGTGAGAGGTGCTATAGAAAACGTAGCGGCAAGTGTTCTGTGTGTGCGCCCGGGAATATGATCTTGTGTGCTTGTGCTTGTGCTTGAGACCAAGCAACTTCAAAAATCGATGCGATTTTCGGCGGCTGTGGCCGTTGTTTACCGAGGTTCGCTGCGGAAAGAGATTGAAACAGTGATTTGGAGCATTTTTGGAGCATCGTGGTGCGAAAATCTCGCTTGCTGCGTTTCGAAACGGAACGAAGGGAAGAAAGCGATCCTTCCCGATCGAGTGTGCTGCGTGTGTGTCTGGCTGTGTGTGTAGGTATCTCATCCGTTCAGCCTCGTGTGTTGGTATTGGTAAAAGTAGCGATTCTACCCGATTGTGGCTTTCACAGGGCACACACAAACCATTGCCTACACGAAAAGGACTCTCGCTTCAGAAAAGGATCACATTCATCTTTGTACTTGCCGGCGCGCAGAGGGAACAAAAGGAAAAAGGAACCGAAAAGGAGCCGTGAATAATATTTATGGACTCGTTTGTTGGAAACCATCAACTGCTACAGAGCGAGCGAGAGAGGGAGAGAGCTGCATGTGTTTTAAGAACCTTGTGCTGCTGACATGTTCGGCCATAGTGAGTTGTGTTATTGAACGCTCACACTGTATTCGAGATCACCTCGGTAAACAAACTGATTGCAAAAGGTCGCGACGTTAGATTAGCCACCGGGGATGATGTCGGCTACAGCGCCTGAGATTTACTTACAAACGTTAAATGAGGCTTAGTCGACTCAATGGGGCTTAGTCGACAATTCGAATCAAACACCTTAATAAAAACAATAATGTGCTTGATGTTAATGTTGCTTGATAAGGTTGTAATTTGTCATTTGTCAAAATACTGCGATTTAAAAGAAAAGTAGACACCCTAGAAAAACTCCCAATAACCAGGTTTAAATCGATACGAATGTGTACTTTCGTCACTCTCTGCTCAGTGACTTCCGGTGCGAAATATTCAAACCAGCTGCCCTAGAAAGTGCCCTTGTCCGGTCGAAAGCAGCGATCGGCGGCCCCTGTTTAAATGATTCATCCCCCCGCCGTATGAGTCACGTTTTCTTGATTCACGCAGCAGCAATTGGGCATTTCCCACACGACTGGCGTTGGGAAGTGCCGAGTGCCTGAGATGTGTGGCCGGCCTTTGCGGTGCACCGGAAAAGTGCGGCAAACAGGTTTACCCTCGAAACCCCATTTGGTCAGGAACCTTCGTTCGATTCCTATAATTTTTGGCAACGCGGCCGCAAATTGGCGAAACTTTTTGCCAATAGCTGCAAACTATCGTCGGAAACAATTTTTACCCCCAAAACCGGAATGCAGGCGATCGTACGGGGTAATATTTGGTCCCTGGCCACCTGGTTGGCTTCCCTTTGGGCTGTTGGGCGTTTTCTGGGGCTTCTTTTCCAGCAAAAATTTAATACGATTAATATGTGAAACGCGTTAAGATCGCAGTTAATAAATAATGGAATGAGCGCTAAGTATTTAATATGATTTCGCATGCTGCTGATTAGCTGTAAATAAGCTGTACCGATGGGGCTTTGCTTTTTGCATGCGGCATGAAAGTTTTATTTGCCTACACTGTGCTTTAATGGCGCATTTACTGCTGTCATCATAATCATTTGGGATTGCTTAAAATTTAAGGGCACCGAAAAAGCTTTCGCTTAATTTCGCTCCCTTAATGTGCCACGAGCCACACCTTCAAGCGAACCACGAACTGGCGACATTCGCAGCTTCTCGGCTCTGCGCTCGTTCGATCGTTAATTTTATGGTCGAATTAGTACCGTCGTTTTGCGCGCAACATGCCAAAATGATTTCTTCCGTTGCTGCGATCCGCAACCGCGGAGTCTCATCGCCACTCGAGTAAATAAACAGACTGCGCGAAATTCCCTCCGTTGGGTCGTTTGATGTTTCTTCAACTCTGATTCTCCGTATCGAGAGTGTGTGTTCGGCACGTTGGTGAATGTTTGCAGGAACCATTTAGAAGACTTTGTATTCATATGCAGCCACGGGGTTGGACAGGCCGGGCAGAAACCATTCGCATTCAGGCCACGAGCTGAGGAACCAGTTGCGTTCGATTTGCGCTGCCTGCCCAGCCTAATGGTGCAAATGGGATGAGTTCCGAGGAAATGTCTGTGCCAGTCTGCGGAACGAAGGAGGCCCTCTCTGCTCCGGTTCGCTGAGGCCGGAATGCATTCGTTGCAGCTGATGCATACGGCGGTGGACGCATGTTTACTGTAACGCGCAGCGTGTGGTACTCTTTTTGCTCTTTCCCCTTTCTAGTGGCTTCCCACTGCTTCGGCAGATTGATGGACTGCGCGAGTATCAGTTTTCGTCCATGGACCGGTGTCCGTGACTGGGTATCGTTATGTCACCGAAACAAAATATGGACCATGTGCGCTGCAAGAAGATGTTGTTGCGGTGGTCTCATCTTCGAAGCTCGGTTCCGTCCGTGTGCAACGAGTGCAGCGTTGCGGTTCGGCGGACGGTCCATGTAAAACACACCGACGGCGAAGCGACGGCAAGATCCGTAAACGAACGAGCGGCACAGCAACAGAGTGGCCGGTTCCAGCATGACACAGAGATGTCGGTACCTTCCTCGATATCGCGCTCCGTACATCGAAGGCCAATGCTAATTTTTATGTAATCTTTTCAAAATGGCACACTTCAGCCTTCGGGCGCAGCGAAGAAAGTGGAAGGCCTTGTTGAATCAGAGCTTCGAATCAGCCGTGGTTATGCAACACAACGAACTTACTAGCCAATGTAAAGCCGAAGAGGCACATTTGAATATCTGCATGCTTTCTCTTATCTTGTCGATATTTTTATGCCTTCCGCCAGGCTACTTTCTCCTGATTTTTATACGACTACGATAATAGCGCTATCGGCGAAACCCAAGGAAGTTTGTAGAAATTGATTTGCTGTGTCTTTTAAACTTGTCTCCAGATCAATTGAGTCAATGTTCAATAATTAATAGTCAATAAGATCACCATGATACGAAGTTGGAGACACTTTCAGCTTCATTTCAGTACCCTACGCCACACCATTTAAATCCGTAACTTATGTAAGTACAGCAATTCAATTGTTACCTTGAACTTACATTTTGGACGATCGCCGTACGCAGTCGCGATAAAACAAGTTCTTGCTCAGCATTGCCCTGCTGCTACATTATGCATGCGACGTCGCCAGGTTGCCGGGCAATGTTGCTAGGTGGTCGAAGGCTAATTATTATCACTCTATCTCGATCGGCTTGGAGCTGGGCTTTCATTCTTGACATTGACACCGTTGCGACCGATCGGTGATGTAACGTGTGACGTGTGATGTGAACGTGTGTTCCCAAAAGCAGTCGCCTACAAAAGAAGGTGCATCGACCAATAATGGAGTCCCCCACAAACTTCGTGATGCGCCGCCGCCGCCTATGTGTCTAACGGCCAATAAGGTAACCGCGCAAAACCCCGCGGCACCGAAGCACTCACCCAATGCCAATGCCAAAACGGAATGACCGTGCAAATATCGTGAGTCGGCACCGCGAACTGACCATCGTTCCGACGTTGCCGTTTTTCGACAAACGAACGGTAGCGAGACAACCTTTGTCTCATCGTCAACAGTCAATCGCCACTTCGAAACGGAAGCCCCTGGCACGTCCGCGCAGTAATGTGTCCGCTTTAATATGCGAACCACGTACCACCTGGGATGGCTGTTTATCAAATCCTTTAGCTCCCCGTATCGGGGTAGGCTTTGCCTATTAAGCATATCTGTCTTTGGTTGTTTGTCTTTTCGGTAACATAGATGGCCGTGCCGTCACTCAACCGTAAAGTTGACGGCTTCCGGAATATCGATCAAGTACTCTTAGGATAAGCTTAGAGAGTTAAGGCCCGTTTTATTGGCAGTATTTTATTCCATCCGTTTTAATTCCTCTGCTTTTCGGTTTCGTTACAGAAATTCGTCTTCAATGTTGCCCTCGAGAAACGCCCAGCCCGACAGCACACGCCATGAGGCAGGTTCTTCGCAGCGCGGATTGAGAATCCTCTGCTCCGGCGGACCGCGATAGGTTTAAGGATTTCACAGGGCACGTCACGAGGGAAGCCCAGCATCCGCAAGGTTCTACGAATCGCACAGTGATAGGAGTAGCACCACTTTTCGGTGGTCAACCCGGCGTTACCCGTTGCTTTTTGTTTACACACAACAAACCACGAGCGGGCACGCGGGCGCAGCATAGCACAGATCAAAGATGTCACATCGAATGTCGCCAAAGACGCGGGTCGTGTTCAAGTTTATCTTCGGCCTCGGCATCTGGTCGTTCCTGGTGCTGGGCTTCTTTAAGCTGAACGGCGACCCGGTGATGCAGCACCAGTTCCAGCAGACGCCCATCAACGGCCGGTTGCTGCTGAATAAGGACAACCGATGGACCGGAAATGAGGCCACGTCCACCACCACCGATCGCTACCTGTCGCCGGCGGCCATGGCGGGCGCAATGCCGGGCGTCGACGTCGAGGTGCTCGTCGACAATCGTGCCGGTAAGTTCCGAGAAGCACCGAGAAGCAGAGCCTCGGCCCCCCCGACGTAGCCCAGTGATGGACACGCACTCGACGGTGGCTGCCGAGGCATGGCATGGCCGATGATTAGCATTCTTCGGCCGCAGTGGACGGAGGCAATAAAATGCGAAGCTTTACCACACCCCATTACGCCCCAGTGGAACTGCATGACAACGATCGGCAACTCTCGATGACCACACGGCGTCTCGTGGGTCATCCCGGGGAAACCTGGGAACCCTAGCTGACTGGGAGCATCAGGTCTTCCAGAAAAACCTCTCCAGTCAATGATGGGTCGATGTGGCGGGACGCAAAAAATAGCCAAGTGCCAGTACTCATCCTTGAGCCAATGGCCCCCATTCAGCGGTCCGGCGGGGAACCCCTTTCGGTGCCCTGTGAAACATTCCTGTTCCAATCGCAACTCTCCTCCGTGAATCAATAAGACAGGAGATCGAGACCCGAGGGTCGCCGGGCAGCCGGGTTCATTAAGTCTTGCCACTGTAAAACACAGGCCATTTTAAATACTTTACGTCCACTGCGTGTAATGCTGCGCCATTTGTGCGAGGCAAGCGGTGACTAGGTTCGGTCGGTCGGTCGGTCGGAGCATCGTAAAACGATCGTCTGGTGAACGGAAATCTTTTTATGGCATTTACGGCACCGTGTTTCACGGCAGGCCGAGCAAATGGACGCGGGGTGTATGCTCGTTTAATGCTTTCGGAGCATCAAATTACCTACATTAGGGGCCGGGGTATGTACGCTGACTGTTCCTGCGGCCAATTAGAGTGCGATCCCGTCAATTTGTTGGTGTTTATTAGTCGCGTCGCATTTTTGTGTAATTTATCGCCCCGGATATTGCTCTCGAGTGTACTTCTCTGGGCAGGATGTTCCGAAGTCTGCGATAGAAAAATGTAATTATTCTTTGAACTGTGATAAGCCGTGTCTTTTAGTTCCTGCGGGAAGCCCCGGGCATCATGAGATCATCGATGTTGTACTGTTGCCGGTCCCGGGCCAAATGGACGGCCCTTGTGTTGTGTCGGTACAAGGCAAGAACATTCGTTTTATGTTCCGACAGGACAATTTACATACCAGTAACTAAACATTGGGAAAATATCGGCCCAGCCCAGCCCAGGCTCAGGGCACAGCAATATTTACCCAGCTGCCGCTGTCGAGTGTCTTGCCGACAAATGTTTCCCGCAAGAGTTTTTGGGGGGGTTCAAACGAGAGACTTTGGTTTAACAGCAGCCAATCCTTCGACCCGCCGCCCGCCACAGAAACTCCGAAGGTTCGACCGATCGACCCCATCGATTATCGACAATGTACCGAACCAAATGAACCGACACCAGGGACACGACGAGTCGTAAAGCGGGCAGAGCAGAGTCGGGACGTTATTTACATACCCAGAACCAAGGGAGGACTGGCGGCCAAAGTTGCCCCAAGCTTAACTCGACGGAATCGATCGTAAATTTTTAATGACCCTCCCGGTGACACATTTCGGGCGACCAAGAACCGAGATTGTTTCATGCGCCCGGCCCGGCACCATTGTAAAAGGGTGTCATCCGACCCTGGGCGCAAACAGTGTTCGAGAGAAAATTCATGGCCATTCGAAGAATTGGGGGGAAATAATTAAATTGTCAACCCATGGGGAGGTGTAGGAATGGGTATTTTTCTGGCCACGTCCCCAGCAAATGCCTCAAACGGCTTTCGGTGGGATCGTTTGTTGTTCGAAAAAGGCACCGTAAAAAAGGGGTCCCACTTCAGCCATTTCCGGCGGTGCATCTCATTGGCCCTCATAAGCGCCCAATCACACCCAAACCCAACCGATCATACCGCGATCGTAGGTGAATGTTTTATTTGTGGTAATAAATCGTTCGGCGATTGGGTGTTTGGTGTAATAAAAATTCCCGTTGCGGGTGTTCTCCGTCCGTATACACATCAATCGCGACCGGATTAAATCCGGATCCGAACGGCCGCCCGAAACGGAAGAACCGTCAACCGGCAAACGCAGGACCACTGGCGGTGGGGCAGTACAGTAAATCCTTAACGTAAGCCGTCATTAGGCACGGGAGAGCGGCGCGAGACACACTGGATTTGGTGTTAGTTGTCGTGACGGATTGACCTCAAAAACCGTCCAGTTCTTCCCCAGTTGAGCGATAGCGTGTACTACTTGGCGATGGGATAATTATTCACTGCCGTTGCTGTGTCCAGCTGTCCGGCGACTCTAAATTCCGCATACTAACAAGCCCATCGATCGGAATTTGGTGCGAGTCAATAAAATGGAAATCTATGCCCTCTCCGAGCGGTGGCCGAGAGAGTTCGACGCGACGCGACGCGCAAAGCACGGGTCGATGAGAAATGGGCACAAAGACTCCCGGAGACAGGGGGAGATAAATTACCTCGCGACCTCTGAAACGTCTTTCCGTGGCCGGGTGGGACACACATACAGCGACACGTGAAGCTGTGCTGCCGGTGGCCTCGAATGTGTCCTCCCAGGCATCACACACATCCATGTCACTCGGCGATGGCACGGTACGGTCTTCCAGCGGTACTGACCCAGCGTGCCCTCACGGCCCATCGGAATGCGCAATGCAACTCGACCAGCTCGTCCATCAACCGGGGCCCCCGGCGAACCCCAGGGAAGCCCATGGCGCACTCGATTTTTGCCCATTTTTGTTCACCAATCCGCCACCGCCGCCAGGAGAGTGTGGCGTGGCGTCGTCATCGTCATCAGGGCCGTTCGGCCGTGTGTTTCATCTATTGATTTATCGCAGCTTTGCTTTGGAGCCCTCGGTGGCCATCCGCGGGTGTGCGCGCGCGCTCGCGCTGAGCCCGGGATTTAGATCGACTAACTGTACTTCGCGATGGCGCAGAAACGGAGCGACCCTCGGGCCCAGACAGGGCCGAAGCGCGAGCGCGCGCGCGTTTGGCCGATTATGTCCAATTTCTCCAGCCCAGGGGCCAGGAGGCCTGGGGGGACCGGCTGTGCCCTTTTTTCGGGACACGGCGCAGCATCGAGGTCGGCGCGCGCAGGTTGAACCGAATTTCGTTGCCCTCGCGGAGCCGGGGAATGTCTCGGAAGGGGGCGAAATATCTGGAAACCCTGAATGAGGTTATCGCGTCGCGCGGCCACGCATACGTACGCCCACTGACCACGTGATTTAAGCGCAACGCCGTGTCCAGGAGATGCTGAGCCACGACCACCACCGACACGCTCGTCCCAAATTCGGTCCCACGCGCTGTAACCCGATCTGGGCCACGGTGGACCATGACTAGCCGCTAGTGAGTGATAGATTCCGCTAGTGGCCAGCGTGTGTGTGTGTGTGTAGCCCACACGAAGGCATGGTTCGAAACAATAAACGGCTAGACCTGGCGAACCAAATTGGCCATGGCGATAACACATCGGCCCCCCGGCCCCAAGTTATCGGTGAACGCGCGCGCGGCAGAGGATGCTACCCGAGAGAGTCCTACGGCCAATTAGCCACGGTAGCTAATATTCGCCCCAATCTGCTCCGGCTCGGGAGTGGCTAATGGAGGTGACCGATAAAATATCTTCTGCCATGCAGACTTTTTCTCCCGCCTAACGGGAACTTCGGAGCAAAGTCTTGGTAATTTCTCGCTCGAAAGCATCCGCCGACTCGGACTCGGACTCGTGGTCTGGCTCAGTGCATTCTGGGGCCACGCTAGGCTCCCGCGAAGCACCCGATAAAGGGTGTGTAGCGAAATGGATGCAGAATTCGAGAAAATTTGCATTTTAAATTTGTGTCCCGGTGGGTCCACGCGGGTTTGGTTTGCCTGTCCGCGGTGTCCACTCTCCGGGTCCGGGTTGTTTTGTTTTGTCGAAACTGAGCGGCGTACGTTGAATATTCGGATTAGCTAATGAGAGCGGTGGCTCGGATCTTGTTTTTGTGCTCTCGACCAACAACTCACTGACCGATTATTCGTTCGAAGCCCACCGTAAACGGTGACCTAACTGTGAAGCTACTGCGAACGAAATTAGGACGCAGATCGTAAAGATCGAGGGCCGAGAGATGCTCCCGGCGGCTACGGTTAACCGCCGTTCGCGACCGTTTCGGAGAACGGAAATCGTGTGTAAGGGACTTGAGATGCGCCACGAAATTAGTGCGCACCCGCGTACTCAATGTGTGCACACGGCCAGGGGGGTTTTATGGCCCCATCTAGCAGATCTGGCAACCCATCAACGGCGTCGCTGTAAATGCGTCGCTAATGATAGTTGTTGTTTGCACACTTAGGCCGTGTATTGCGCACCATCGCGGCCCAACGGAAGTCCAGACTTCCGCCATGCGCGAATCAACACATCTCGTCGGTTGCTCGGTGAAGTCAAGATTCGGATTAACGTGGTCCAGTGTCGGTCGTCAGGCACTCAGGGGGGTTTCCGAACTCGACGGAGAACATTCGCCATGGTAGAGTTCGTTTCCAGTCACGCCGTGCCGGGCTCGACCCAATTGACCCAAAACATCACGTTCGGGCGGGTTTTGGTGGGATCAATAAAAAGCATTGCAAGAAACGCACACGATCATGTTTTACGATCATGTAGCGAGAAGTGCTACAAGTGATCTTCAATTTTTGCCATTGTTCCGTTAGTTCCTCCTTAGTTTGAAGCTCCGAAATGGGTCGAAATCTTTTTGCCAGAATCTTGTCAGTAGTGGCCGTGTCTCTAAAGCTTTTTTCCGTTATCTCTCGCTCGTCCACAGTAATCGACGACGAGCAGCTGGTGCGGGACGTCGAGTCGCGGTTACCGTCGCTACCGATCGCGTACTGGAGCAAGCACAAGAACGCGGTGCAGAAGAAGGCCACGTGCGCCCGGTACCCGTCGATCTTCGAGCTCGAGTTCAACAACATCTACTGGCAGACGCTGCGCAGCACGAACGGGACGTTCCAGCTGTTCGGGGCGTACTACGACATCCGGAAGCGCTCGCGCATCGGGCCGGCGGTCCGCATCCTGGGCATGATCGATCGGATCGAGCCGCGGGTGCGCACGTTCTGCCAGCTGTGGTTCGACGGCCAGAAGGAACCGTTCATCGTGAAGACGTTCGAGTACAAGTACATCTGGTTCAACAAGTGGGGCAACTACAAGCAGGGCATCTACCAGCCGTACCTGATCGCCTGCCAGATCCCGAAGCCGTTCCGGGGGCTCGTGCCCGCCTCGGTGTCGCTCGTGGAGAAGCAGTGCGACACGGCCACGAACAATCTGCGCGTCCTCTACAATCGGCCACTGGACGACGAGAAGAAGGGGTTCGCGGTGTGCGTGAAGGGGCTTGACTTCCTGTACGACGATCTGTCGGTACGGTTGGTCGAGTGGATCGAGCTGCTCGGCATCCTCGGCGCCGACAAGGTGTTCTTCTACGAGCTCCAGGTGCACCCGAACATTTCGAAGGTACTGCGGTACTACGAGGAGCAGGATCGGGTACACGTGACGCCCCTGACGCTGCCGGGTGGCCAACCGAACGTGGCCGGCTTCCAGCATCTGTTTCTGTCGAAGAAGACGACGCACAAGCGCCAGAACGAGCTCATCCCGTACAATGACTGTCTGTACAAGAACATGTACAAGTACAACTTTATCGCGCTGCTCGACATCGACGAGGTGATCATGCCGAAGCTGGAGGAAGACCGCACCTGGCACGACCTGATGGAGCGCGTGGTGGCGAAGGGTATGAAGCTGCGCAACGACACGTACCCGAGCTACAACGTGCGCAACGTGTACTTCTTCGATCGCGACCAGCACGAGCACGAGTGGGCGAAGGACACGCCCCGGTACATGCACATGCTGCAGCACGTGACGCGGGCGAAGAACTACACCAAACCGAACCAGTACGTCAAGTGCTTCCACAACCCGGAGCGTGTCCTGACGCTGCACAATCACTTCCCGATCGCGTGCCTCGGCGGCACGTGCCACTCGTACCCGATCAGCACGGACGATGCGCACCTGCAGCACTACCGGGCCGACTGCGTGCGGACGCTGAAGAAGAGCTGCGAGGAGTTCAAGGAGAACCAGGTGCGCGACACCACGATCTGGAAGTACCGGGACGAGCTGATCCAGCGGACCCGCCGGACGCTCGACGTCCTCGGGTTCTTCAAGTCGTCGGCCGGTGGCCCGGCCGGCTCGCTGCTGCGCGGTGGCAAGGATTCGCTCTACAAGCGGTGACTGATGGCCCGAGTCCGCAGTCTCTTTGGCCTCTAGTGCTACGAGGAGCTGTAAGCAAGCGGCGTGCTCGAGTAGCCGAAGCGCAGGAAGCGGCAGTCATAGCTTCCGCGCATAGCATGTCGCGTCTCCCGGGCGACGACGGGCTACTTGCCTCTACTGTTACTACTCTATTACCACTTCTACTACTTCCGCGACTACTACTACTACTAAGTGCTAAGTAGGCGATAGGCGAAGAACACATTGGGGGGTTTAACCGGGCGGTGGGTAGAGAATATTATGATCCAATTCATGTTATAAGCTTTGTTCGCGGATCGCGGAGCTTCGTTCCTCCTCCTCCTCGGGGTATTGCATTAACACAGAATCTATTTAACAAGCGAGCGAGCGAGGCCGACAGCAAGACAGCGTCCGGGCGATGGTTCTAAACCGGCTGCTCGCCAACCCTGCGCTCGATCGATGATCGCAGATGAGAATAGATGATAGGATTTGTGATAGTTACACTTTGTGTTTGTTTCTTCTTGCTCTCGATCGCGACGCGTCTCCTGTGTGCGAATGTGTGCGTGTCTGTGTGTGTGTGTAAGGAAGCTTGTAAAGATGTGGCGTTCGCATGAGCGGCTTTCGTGCAATATTCGGCGCCCCCCAAACACACCCTTCGATGTGCCTTTCAGTTCAGTGCAACCAAAACTTCCGAAGCCGTTGTGCTCGTGCGTTGAGGTATTCCTCAAGAATCCTGCCAAAAACAAAGGGACAAGATTTCCTCCGTGGACGCGGGGTTAGCTATGGATTTCAACTCGCGGAGCGGTCCCGCAAACCATACCCGTACGCAGTACGTAGTGCTGCATATTGCTTTGCCCTCTGCTGGTGGGATCAACTTCTCTTACGAGTGGACACTCATTCATTTTATTCGAAGCTCCTTGATTCAAGCACACACACAAACGCCCTTTCGCTAGCGCAAACAAACCACAACAACCCGGTGGAAAGCGGGGAAGACGCATAACACGAAGCCGTGTTGTCGGTGGCCGCCGGGAGAGCTCAAGTCGGCTCTCATCAAGAGATATTGTATAAATAATTTAAAAAGCCCGCGGTTGAGCAGCTCGAGCGCGAAAAGACACATAAAACGTTTAGAGTGTAAAAGAAGGGCGGTGAAAGATGCCTAACAACCTGCAAACTGCAAATTGCCCACACAGAGAGAGAGAAAGAGAGAGAGAGTGTGGACGATCTACCGGGTTCTAGCTAGGAATTTTGTTAATTCAATCACCGAGGTACTCTATAAATATTTGTATATATTAAAGACTGAACACTGTGTAATCGAGACGAGCGAAAGAGAAAGGATAGGACGGAAGCTGCCCTACGAGGAGGGCAGCTTTTCACACCCCGCCCGATCCGCACGTGAGTCATGAGTGTGTGTTTGTGCGTGTGCGGAAAACGATCGCATCGGAGGTGTAGTGTTTTGTTATTTATTTGTGCGTGATGCGTTCGGAAAGCTTTCGGAAATTCTCATGAAGTGTGCCTCCTTCTGGGTCCGCCGGTCCGCACGCAAAACTGATCAATTCAAAGTCGCGCCAACAGTGCGATCAACACATCACAGAGTATCGGGCGTGAGACAAGTGGATCCATTTATGTTGCAAACTACTTAAAAGATTTCCTACTAGTTGTTGCTAAGCGAAAGTGAGCAATCTCCCAAGGATGCACCGAAGAGACCGAGAGAGAGAGCGCGAGAAACTCTCGAATCTTCTCGAAACCCATCGGCGAGCTTATGAAATGCGAAACGCACGGCGAACATATAAATGTAATGAAAACTTTATAAACACAACACACCCCACACGGCGGGGATGACCATTGAAGCCGCGTCGGAACCGTGTTGCGTTGCGGCCGTTGAGTCGTTATACAGGGCGCGCGCCCTTAACGAAACGGCCAACAGCAGCCCGGCCGATCGATCGAACGATCGATGATAAGCCTAAAGCATATCGATTAGAAAAATTTGAAAGCATTGAGCAGAGCAGAACGTTATGTACTTGGCAAACAACAGGTAACAAAACAGGTTAGGGAATGGGCGACCCCGTGGCCCGCGGGCGCCCCCGTGTTGTAGCAGTGTGTGATCGATCGAATCGGTGGATCGCGCAGGAGTCGAGCGCGAGAATAAATTACAAACAATCGAAAAGGGAGGCTCTTTTTTGTTACATGTGACCTATAGAAAAACGTGAGAACGAAGAGTGCAGTATTGATTTCGGACCCGGCATCCTGCGGAAAAAAGGAAACGACCGCAACGACGCCCGAATGCGAGTGGTGGCGAATAGAATCGAAATATCTTTACCCCGTGCGTTGTACAACATTCAAATACATTACAAAATACTCATTTCACTGCACCGTCCGCGTGATAAACCTTTAAAACTATTTCCAACACGAACCACGGACCTTCCCAGCCGTCGTCTGTCTCTTGTTTTCTGTTCGTAAACCTGACTAACACTAAAAATATAGTTAAACGCAGTTAACGACAGCTATATGAAGCGATGTATGGTTTAGGCCACAACTATTCCCTCGCGCCACAGCAAATTCGTTGTCTTCCCCTGCCTGCCAGGGGACGCTTCATGTTCGTTGGGAGCCTTTGTTTTGTTTTGTTTTTAGTCTTATCACAGTCTATCAAAATCTCCACTGGTAGTGCCGTATCGGGCTATCGGGCAGCGTTTGCCCGCTTGATAAAGTTTTAAAAATCGAATGTTTCGGTGCTCGAGTTCGAGCAGCGCTCCATCAGCATTAGGACCTGCACGGTCGGCGTCGATCGTTTCCGGCCACCGAGCGTCGCGGTCACCGACCCACCACCGGAAGGCCCACCACCGACGAATGGAAGGAACCGGGAACCGCCGCCAGGATGGCTCTGACCGGGGCACGGATCAAGCACGACGAGGGCCGTCATTTCGAGCGCCCGTATGTCCCGCTCTTCGCGCTCCTGCTCGATGCTGGTGATGATCGTCGTCGGGGACGACGGAAGCGACGGCAACCGTAGCCCACTGGTGCCGTGCGACTGTTTCTGGTGGTAATTGTTGCTGTGCGGAAGGAAGCAATGCCGGTGGTGCCGGTGATCCGTGGACGACCCTTCCGACCCACCGTCCGACGACGGCCGGTGTCGCCCGCGTCGGCTTCCGCCATCACCGGCAACCGTCCCACCGTTGTACATCTGCTATTTGAACTCGTACACCTTGGTGTTGGACGATAAGCGTTCCTACGGAGAGCAATGCAGGGAGCGTTAAGGTGGTGGCCAAAGGACATCCTTGTGGGGGGCTTTTATTACCCTTCGCTGCATCATCCGTTTGCTGCCGTTGTGTGTGAACTGTGCCATGCTGTTTCTGTCGAAGGGAAAAGTGAACGAAAGCGTTAAGACTCGAGCACGACTGGAAAATGAAGCTATCGGCTTAGATGCCATCTATCCGGATCCCGTCATCGGGTCGCACGGAATCGATCGAGATGCTACCATGAACCATGGTGCTGATTGATGTTTTCGCCGAAAAGTGCCACCTTTCATGGGCCGTACCTTGAAACACTCGAACCTCACTCTTTCGAGGGGCCTTTGGGATTAATTTTGCTGAAAGAATACTTTTTCTATTCGAATTTCACTACCATCAACTCAATTTACGATCTTTTTCGTTGTTTTTTTGGGGGCGGGAATAAAGGTTAAACTTTTTGGAGAAGGGAAACTCTCTGACGAACCGCTCATAATGAAGTTTGGGTAATTAATGAGATTTAGTGTTCCGTTTTTATGTTTTCATGAAGATAGAAGAAATAGGCCCACCGAAATTCTTTGAAGGGCTTGGCTGCTATCCATTTCCATGTCCGTCCAGACGGGGCGGCCAGTAAATCAAGAGGCTTAGGAGCAGGACGTTAAAAAGGATTAACTCTGTCCGCCAGGCGTGTCTGCATTCTCCGTACGGAGTGGAAGAGCAGAACCCCCGAACGCAGCATCATCCAATATGCATTGTTAGACGCCTGGAAACCCCCCCAAAGGTACACAGGTACAGTTCCCCGAATTCGTTTTTGTTTGAGGTAGTAATGTTCTCATTTCGTGGATTTTCCATTCACCGCAGACCGCCACCATTCCGCGGAAATCGTGCACAAATTGATCGCGCTCACTAAATCATTTTATGCCACGCAGCCACGTCCATCACGCACGCTCGGGGAAAATCATTCGATCCGCGGTTGGCACGGCGGGGGGGAATATAAATCGGCCCTGTCTTCGCCCCTGTTTTTTCTGTCTATCTCACCGGTCGGAGTTCGTCCAGTCATTAAAACATCATTAGCCGCCGGACAGGAAGAGAGAGTGTGGACACGGAGAGGTGTGGCAATAATTTTCCTTTCGTTTAACAATGAGATCCTTTCATGCTTCTGGGCCCAGTATCACTGTGACGTGAGTAGAATCACCTTATCGTTGTTCGAAATCATTATTTAAAATCATACAAACTTTTGATAACTGATTTTTTAATGTGAAAAGAATCTATTGAGAAAAAGTGAAATCAATTTACAAAAATCGTTGCGAAAGCGGAGACATCCACCGTTCATCGAAATTAGCCGAGACACTCACCTGGAATCGAGATTAGCCGAGACACTATCGTATTCGGGATGAGCGCCACACGGTAGGGTGTAGCAGAAGCGCGCGAGCTGTGAACAATTTTCCGCGTTACTCGGATCTGCTCGACTTTTCCTTTTTCCACTCGACTCACCTGTTGCTTGAATTGGGCCGTCGTCAGTGTGTAGAGCACGGGATTGAGGGCGGAATTGACCGGAAGCACCAGCACCGCCAGCCAGGCGTACAGTGATGGCGAAATTTCGTAACCTGTGCGACGAAAGAGGACACAGAACCGGGATTGAGAGTGATTTGTCTGTAAAAATCGATTGAAAATGTAAATCAAGTTTCATTGGATAATTTTCTCGCCGTGCCCATCGCGGGTTGATAAATGGTCGTCCCCGGTTTGCGTCATGCGTCCCGAAGCGGAAAACTTATACCCCTTTCTGCCATCGTCGGCGTCGTGCTGCGCGAGGGGACCATCAAGCGTCACTCAAGCCTATTGGTGTATGGCACCGGCGAGGGCGAGGCGAGGGCGAGGCCGTCCCGTCGGGTGACATATTATTAATCAAAAAATAATCCTTCACGCGAACATAAATTCGGTACAAATTCGAAGCTCCGCCGGCCGCGCTTTCATTATGTGGCACGATAGAAAAGCGAGCAGGTTGCATCTTGCCGCGAAATGTATCATCTAAGCGTGATGAAGGTTGTGGTTCTGGTTGGCCACTTCTGGGAGTGATGTTTGTTCCATTAATCATTCCGCCATTTTTTCACCGCCTGCGCACCATTTAAAGCGAGAGGCATCAATACGCGAGTGAGACCAGCACACGGAGCAGAGCGGACCGGTGTCCGTGTTTGTTTATCTAAAAGCTCAGCACCAAATTACGCAGGCCATCGGCGACAATACCCATTATTACTTCCCGGGCGAACATTAAATATTCGAGGTCTCCGGATGGAACAACAAAATCATAAACGCGAACCCGTAAAGCCCGGTGTTTGTTGTCCGGTCCTCGAAAACGAAAGCGAATGCAGACCGCGAGCGGATGTCGAACGAAGCGAACGGGATGGGAAAATCGAAAAGGAGCGAAAGAGGAGTCCTCGGAATACCGGTGGGCCCACCGGATAGCGTCCACTTTGGCCAGCCGCCAAAATATGTCACCGAAAAACGTGACATATCATGTTTTGCGCGAAACGAGATGCCAAAAACGAGACCAGCGATAAGCGGCTGCCCCCTTCGGAAGCAACCGGGACTCGCGTGACGTCAAAACAGTCAACTACTCGCCATCGACATCGCCGCGAAACTACAACTAGTTCCGGTCGACTTGTTCCTGCTCGCTTCCTGTTTCAGCGGCCCCGGCAGTGTAACGCGATCAATGGACGACCAGGCGCCTCCATCGGTCGGGCGGCGAACGCAAACTGTCGTGTAAAAATAGGCAATGGGGAGCCGGCAAAGTCGCGTCTCTCGACCCGCGGTAGCTACACGTTAATGGGAGTAATGCCATTTTATTTATGGTTCAGTTCGTCCCGCTGCCTATCGCGAGCCAGCGAGCGACCGAGGTTCGGCACGGTTCAGGTTCATGTTCAGCATCGCTGCAACCGAATAAGGCACCGGATCGGTGGACCAGCAGTCTCCGGAGTAGAGGAGAGAATATTTCGGGTTGATAATAATACAGATTGCTCAGCCCAGTGTTTCGCGAGAAGAAATATGAGCCGCGCAACGCCGACGGAACCGATTGTCTGGTAAGCATGACAAACTGCTCCGAGACCATTCGAAGACCAAATTTATGCCACTTTCGTAGTAATTTCCCAAATTTGATCAATTGGTCTTCAAACTGAATGGTACTTTCCACTTGAATGTGATAGTGTAAAACGCCGGCAATAGGGAGAAACTATTTGTTCCCCTCAAATCAGTACTGGGGTCGAGAACTAAGACCGCTGCTTCAGCATAATGCCCGATGGTTTTATGGTTTCGAATGGGTTGCCAACCGGAAACAGCGAAGAACTAGCATGATTCGAAGCCATCAGTAAATAATAGGGAACCTCGCCAACTCGCTAATGTTTGCAAGATCTAGCCAGAGTTCCGAAAGCCCTCAGGCATTCTGCCTTTTCCCTGAGCAATTTGGGCTGTACTTTGTGTCGTTTTGAGTTAGTTTTCGGACGTTTAGTTCCAAGAGAGAGCGAGAGAGAGAGCGTTCTTACCAGAACCGCTTCAAATCACTCGATCGCTGTAATATTCATTAGTGCCATTCCAAGTCAAACCACATCCGCGGCCCATTTAAATGCAATCTGCTTGCACAATTGGGTGCCTGGAGCAGGGACTGCAGGAGTCGCCCCGCCTGTAACCACAACCATCGCTCGTTGTTGTGCGATTGAATTGGTTTTCCGCTAAGAGTCCGCCTCCGTGTTACGCGACGGCATTACGTTTGCCGGTCGTGGTTCGGCGAATTTCCGGCTCAATTGCAACGGAACCAATTAAATGTCACTTCGTCAGCATCCCTTAAAAGGTGTCTTCCGCCCGATGAAACACCCCGCTTCGTGCTCCGCATCGAATCGGGTGGTTTTCGATTGTATCGATTAGTTTTTGGCCAACGCTGTTCGGCCGAAGGATGTGGGCCTGCAGTGACAAGAATCAATTATACAACAACGTATTGAAAGGATCTTAACAATTTCCTTTACTTTTGGCGCATTCATATTAAATGGTTCTCGTAATATAAAAGCTTTTTAAGAATATCTCTGATGACAAAAACGGAATGGTAATAGATAACGCGTGTGGTTCAACCATAACCCCCACTTAAATGAATTAAATAAATTTGGAAACAAAAAGCTAGTGACATCGCGAAGACACTACAAGCAAAACATGGATTCCGCCATCGAAGCCGGATGGTTGATATTTTCCCGGCGAAAGTAATTAAACTTCGGCGCGCCACAAACTGCGATGCAAAAATTCACGCAACGAAGCGACACGGACATAGCAAAAATTGTGTCCAATTTTCACCACCAAACGCCGGTAACGGAAATGGACAAGCTGGCCCTTCGGGGCGGCGCGCTTCTAAGCGTAACTTTCGTTTCGCGCGGAGCTAGATTAAATTGTCCGCCAGTCGCGAAAAATGGACGTCGTGGACAAGACGCGGCAATAGCAAAACCCCGAGGAAGTATGTCCGCGAAATCCCAATCCACCGCATCACACGACAAAATGAATTAAATCTGTCTGCGCCGTGGCGAGATGGTGGATGTGTTTCAAACGGAGCCCTCGGAAGCGGCTTAGACGAAAGATGGCCATTTTTGTCGAATCGCACATTCTAGGCTATTTGCTTTTTTGGATGCAAACTTATTTTTCGTTTCTTTCCAATTTTGTTGGACACCAATTTTCCCGCTTTTTTCCCCCACGGAGCGCGTTGCGAGAGGGATAGAAATGAGTTTTCCATTGCCGAAATTCGAGCCGACAGGTTGGCGGAGCGACAGTTCCGGGTCCACGGAGTAATTTACCCACACGCGCCGGCTTTGGCAGCTGATACCCGGCTGAGCTGCGCTAATTGGCTTTTGGCCGAAGCTTTCGTTTCACGCCCACAGCATTCGAAGAAACAGGAGTCTGTTGAAAAGAATTTCATCAATTACTTAAAGAATTGGGATCGGCCTCACTGAGGGATACAAATTCCGAATTTAATTCGGCGACACACTTTGAGTAAACTTCCCCGTAAGTAATGCGTAACATTCATCACACGTAGTGGACAGTCCGAGGCTTTTATTTTGATTTTCGATAAAATGGCGAAACCTTACAGTATTTAATAGGCATGGACAGAATGGACAGATGGACTGAGCTACTTTCACCCAATAAGAAGCTTAAAAAGTTGTTCGATACCACTTCGATCGAACGTCGGGCACCGGGAGCCTCCATCCGGTGTGATCCATCCTTCAAACAAGCCACCAAAACACAACGGGACTTATTTCCCGACCCGCTTTGTTACAGAACTCGAGCGGTTCGCCCACAAAATCAGATTTCCGGGGCGGAAACGCAAGAGCATCGAGTTGGCCAAAATAATCCTATTATCGATTGGCCCATCCGGGGATGCATCACATGCCGCCGAGCACGACCGCGACCCAACTTTGCGTAGAATGTTGATAACAAATCACTGACCCCCAGTGATGAGTTCCGTGAATAGGTAATCAGCCTTAATACAGGCACAACTCACGCCCCACAATCGACGATCAAACAACACACAGCGACACCGTAAGCCCCCGCGAAGTTTACTGGTGTTGTCGATCCGAACAAACGAGTCCGGAATTTGGCTACTTTTGACTTACCTGCCAGGGCTACCAGCTTCACTACAATCACCGGCATCCAGCAAACACAGTCGGTCGCAACGATGATGGCGAATCTGTGGCGGTAACGGTGAACGGACGGACATCGTTAGATATTCCGGCAGGCTGACCTGCAGGTCTGACGCTTACCTCCTGGCGACGACCTTCTCCCGGCAGTTGAGCGTGTTCCGCGTTTCGTTCCGCGAAACGCGGATCGCCTGCAGCATCCGCAGGTAGGAGATGCCGATGAACAGCAGCGAGAACGTGTTGACCAGGATGAACAACCCGGCCGAGTACTCCCAACCCATGGCGTACGGATCGTGTATGTGGATCGACAGGCACACGCCGTTGCTGCCGTAAAAGTGGGCCCCGAAGTACTCGGTGGCGGACAGGGGTGCGACCGCGGCCCCCGTCGCTACGCCCCACAGCAGCACTAGCCGCAGGATGACCCGTGTTTTGCTGCTCGGCCGTTGGTAGAGTGGCCTCGTGACGGACACCAGCCGATCCCAGGTGACCAGCGTCAGCAGCAGCGTCGACGACTGGCAACTGAGAGTGTTCAGGAACCCGCTGACGGCGCAGATGGTCCCATTACGCCACTCCTCCTCGTGCGTCAGGTATTCGCCTCTGCCGAAAGAAAATGGGGCCAATTAATAAATTTCGAAAATTCGAGTATTCCAAACTAATCGATTATCTCTATCTTTCAGCGCTACCTGAAGATGATGTCAGCGGTTGCTATGATCGCCAGGTACACTCCCATCAGCAGATCGCTGGCCGCTAGGTGGCGCAAGTAGAGCGAGTGTTCCGCGTGCGCTTGGCTGCTCCGCGACCCAACCACATAGCGCCCGAACAGGACGAGCATGTTGCCGATGATGCCGACGGCCGCCATGATCCAGACGCTGGCGTTTGCGCGCGGGTGCAAGGATGACACAAATGTGATTCCTTATTAAAAGCTACAATAATTCGACATAAATTAAAGTGAGGCGCTCGTGAATGGACGACACGGAAAAAGGGGCACGAGCGGTAGCGAGGCCTACGGGCCTAGAACTTCAAGCGGCTCAACATCTTCCGGAGTACCGGAACCCCGAAAGAAGACGGCCTTTTTGAGCGTTGCGATGACGAAGTGTCTCCACAGGGTGGTAGATAATTAAAATTTTAATTAAACCACTCCTGGCACGGAGCCACCACGGAGATGGCCCCGGTTTGGTTGGTAGACCACAGAGGCGGAGAACTCTTTTTCCTAACCGTAACCAGGGCCCGCGTTTGGGCAACCACTAGTTTGGGCCGTCACTAGGAGGCGCCTCCTTGGAAATGGCGTAAAATTTTCCGAACAACACGCACGCACGTAATCGAAATCGTTGCCAAATGAATCGGAACCCGGGCAGAACCCCTTTTGTCGGGGCAAACATACTATACTTAGGAGATTAAGGCAGTGGCTTTGGTATCGAACCTCGCTCGCAGGACCGGATTGTCGAGCAGATGCCGGTTGCTGCTGATGCCGTCGCCCTTCGGTTCACAGACACGCACGTGTAGGGCCGCCTTGCAGTGATGGAATTCGGTGAAATGTCTGCGAAAATCGAATGAAAGATGAGTCCACCCGGTTCTACCGGTGTTAGCCCAGTGCTCCCCCTGGTTACGTACATGTAGTGCAGGTTCGTAAGATTATCCAGCACCCGCCGGTCGATACGATCGAATTTGTTTCCTTGTAGGTTGCTGTTGGTGAGAAGCGAAAAGTGAGCCTCCTGATTCCTTCCTTCCTTCCTTCCGACGCAACAAAAACCGATACTTACAGTGTTGCCAGCTTGCCGCAGCCGCAGAAAGCATCCAGCTCGAAGTGTGTAATTTTATTGCTATTTAAAAATCTGCCCAACACATGAAAAGACACACACACGCAAGAGAAAACAATTTTGAGCATAGAAAGGAAGTGAAAGCCTCCCTCGGAGATTACTTACAATCCTACTAAATTCGTTAGGTTGCCGAACGTGTCGTTACGGATCACGGCAAGTTGATTCTCCGATAGGTAGCTACGGCAGAGAGAAAGAGAAAGCGCCCGTCAGGATTAGGAGTATCGACGACAAGGACGACGATGACGAGGACGTCACGCAGTGCAGGATAAACGGAACCGACACAATTAATTTAGTCGACTCTAATGTACGGCGTGTGCTTAAGACCGTGGTGCGGTTTGCTGGAGCAGCCACACGGCAGCTTACACCGATACTCACAGGTGCTCGAGCGATGGCAGGTTTAAGGCGCTCACTTCGACGGCGTCAATTTGATTCTTCGCCAGCGACAGCGTCTGCAGCGTCACCAGCTGCGGTATCATGCCCTGGTCCAGCTTACGGAGCCGATTGTTGTTCAGATACCTGCAAACGAGCAAGCAAGAGCAAGGGCATAAGCGGAGCCCTCAAGGAAGGCTGCCTATTAAGTTCGTTAAACCTACAGAATCCTCAGGTTCGTCAGCGGCACCAGCACGTCCTCGCTCAGCGAGTCAATCAGGTTGTCTTTTAAATCTCTGCGAAAATAATTCAGCAATGGAAAGAAAGGTGCACCGTTTAGCGCAAATAAAGGCTGAAACGGGAAGCGGAATCGCATCTATCATCTTACAGTTCCTCCAGAAAGTCCAGGTTCACAAAGTTGCGCGCACTCAATCGGTTGATCCGGTTGCCGCTGAGCACACTGTATAGAGGAGATGAAAAACGATCGATCATATTAGCACGCCCGTCGCCCATTCCGGGTTATTCATTCGGCCTTCCGGTCGACTTACAGTATCCGCAGCACCGTGCCGGACGGGAAGAACACTTCCGGCAGTGTCGTCAGCCCGTTCTGGTCCAGATGGCTGCGAAAGACGAGGACGAGACAAATCGTTACCATGCCATTCGGCCCCGTTAACTCTAAAGCCTTTGCACCGCACCAGTGTGGAGTGTGGAAATAAAACTGGCCACAGATAAATGGGGCTTTTAGTGGCCGAAATGAGTTAAGCTTTGTACGCGAACCGGACAAATGCACCGTGGTTCGCCTGGTTTGGCGAGTAAAACGCAATGCTGCAATAACTCCTCCTCGGAACGATCTAAATTTCTCATAGCGCGCGAGTAGAAAACAAACGAACGGAAGTACCGGACACAACCTGACGCACCTGCCGAACCCGGATACAATCGAGTACGATCCGGGGAAGCGTTGGCCTGCTGTTGCTGCTAGTGAAAGTCACCGCACGAAGAAATATTGCCAAAATCCCACCTTCGCTCCAGGGCGCTCGCCGTTGGGTCATAAAGTAGTACAATTTATGAACCACCTCCTATTGCCTATGCGCAATGGTTTTTATTGTGCTGTTCGATACCGCTCCGTTTGCCACGCCACCGGAAAACAAACGGTCTACCAGGCGCACTGGCAGCCTGGAGTGCCCGTTAGTCCAGATAGTTGGCTAATCAGCCCGTTATCCCGGGATCGCTACCAAGGGCCATCGATTGAGGCAAAAAATAATGATGGAAACTTCCTCCAGGCATTCCGGATGTTTTGGTTTACTTTTGTAGCTCTTTACTATTCGTAATTGTTTTAGCCGGGAGGGTATAACATTAGTGTTTGAATTTTTAATGCATATGGTAGGAATCATAAACCAAATCCCACAGCAAAGGCAATACAATGGAAAACAATATGGCTGCCAAATATCAATTATCTCCCAGTCCAACGGTCAGGTCAGTTCACGGTCTCTTGCCCTCTAGCCATCGCCGGACACTTGAGTAAGCTTTGAGAGTAAGTCCGAACAACGAGCGAGCGATCCATACTTACAGGGCGTCAATGCTGTTAGCTTGTCTGGCCGGTTCTATCCGCTCGATTGAACAGTGCCTCAGGACTCTAATCCATCCGCCAACGGTCCGCGGAAATGCGTCATCGAAACATAGACCGATAGAGAGAGAGAGAGAAAAAGACAGATGAAAAAAGCCCAACAATGGAAGCAACTGAAGAATAATTCAACGACCGTCGAACGAAATCAAGTGAGCCGGAACCGGAACGAACGGGAAACTCTGATGCTACCGTCTCACCGCCGTCGGGACTTTAATTAAGATCTGCTCGGTGTCGGCGACGACCGACCGACAGACAACAGCAAAACACATTTCTGTGCCGGTTTTCTGTTTGCTTCTCTAGCTCTGTCGAACGTGTCGTTAATCGGGTGTGGTCACGCCGCTGCCCGAAGGGGCTCGCCGTGCGCAAACAGACAGTAATTGTACGTGATGTAATTTTTAACATAATTGCCGGCCGGCCAAGCGACAGGATCGGTCGGTCGCGAACGGTTGCATTCTCCGAAGGATCCGGAATCCGGATCGGAATGGATGAAATTGATTTTCAGATCATCCAGTGCATCCAGCTGCTTCGGAGGATTGAAGGATGAAATTCTATTCCGAATGTTCCTTCCCTTTGCCACCACGCATCTGTCAGTAACGTCGATCCAACAATGGAGTCGTCAAGCGAGGCGAACAATATTTCTGTTAGCCGCGGGATGTCGACGGGACACGTTGACACATAGCAATCACAGTAAGCGGTGGTAGGACCGGTTTCGATTCAATCGAAAAAAGTAAAGCATAATAGAGCAAAAGTTTCCCAGGCACACAGTAGGCCGAATCCACAACACGAATTCACTTACAGCGTGCTGAGCTTCAGGAAGCGCTGGAACACGTTCATGTTCAGCTCGGAGAACAGATTTCCCGTCAGGTCGCTGAAACGAAAGATCGAACAAAAGGTGAAACGAATGGTTTTGTGGGGTGAAACTTTTCCGACTGAACGCGCGCCACCATTTGCACCTGAGCAAAGCCCATCAGCCACAACCTCATCTGGCTCCTCGTATCTTTCATCTTCTATCCTCGATTTGATACTTTTTGAGGTGCCGAAAAGTTGATTAGCCGATGGTGGGCGGCTGAGCAGAGCAGAGTTTACTTACAGCAGAGTGACATTGTCTGGCGCTAGGGACGGGGGCAGCGCCGTAAGGCCCTTGTTATCACACAGCACATCCGTTCCGCGACATTTGCAAGTATTGTTGGCATCGTTCCAGGCTGTCGGGGTGAAATGGCGTGAAAAGTAAGTGATCCGTGCCATCCGGTGAACGGCCAAACTCCACCTCTCCCCGGTCTTACCACAGTCCGTGTACGGCAGCTGATCGTTGATGGCGGCCGGCCGTTTGCGGAAATAATGGTCATAATAATTCCTGCCCACGTCGTCCTCTACCGAGCGGGGGAAGCCACCGTAAACAGGACATGAATCAGTGCTCATTTTTTTGTAAATCAAATTTCCTTTTTCTTGTATTTTTTACAGAAAAAGCGGACGAAAAACACTCACCACATTCGAGCTCGTCGGATCCATCGTCACAGTCCGGAAAGCCGTTGCAGTTTTTGCTCTGCTCGATACACTGCAGCGTGCTGTTGCACCGGAAGTATCCATCCTCGCAGCGAAAGAACCCGACATCGGCGTTCGATGACGGTGGTGGCGGTGGCTGGGACGGTGGAACGGCAGCTGCCTCCACGTTGGCTGTCTTACGTTGCGTCGTGACAGGTTGCTCCAAAATTCCTCCGTACTCCGCCTCCGGTAGAACCAGATCGCGGTGCTCCAGCCCGCGTGCTGAAGAGAAGAAAGATGATCGCAAGAAATTGAATCACCAATGGTAGGGGAGCACCTTTGGGCGAATGTTTGTTTATGTATTTACATTCGTATGAAAGTCAGCATTGGCTGCTGGAGACGCGCACGATGGGTGCTGGGTGAAGGCAACAACTGCCGGCAACAGCGCTTCGGAGGAACACACAACCGCAATCCAGCCGGCAATGCCATTTCAACTGTCATTTCGATTTGGATTGTGCGAGTTCTGAGCCCGGACCAACGAATCGTGGCTTGTAATGAAGTCTTTCGGGGCACCCCAATGCATTGTGGTGGTTATTTCCGCTTCATTATCTCGTTACTGTTCCAGCTACCACTTTCCAGCGCCATTATTTATTTGCAGCTCCCCGATGTTGCGCCGGCAAGCGGTTTTGTTTTGAAAACCACAATATCGATAACGATATCGAAGTAATAGTCCGGCGAAAAGTCGAATCCCCTTGATGCGCTTGTCTAATCCGCAGAATGATATTCCCGCAGTTTTCCACCAAAAACCGCCCTATTGTGCTCGCTCCGAATCATCGTTTATTTTTACGCCACAAAACAAACACCTATTTCTTCGTTCCGATGGCTTCCATGCCGGCGGAAGTGGCCAGTTGGAAAAACGTTCTCTCCAGGCTGTGTGACAGGAAACATATTTTGGTGATTCACTATCGTGGTACGCAGCAACAATGGTATGACAAAGTATGTATGATCCTTCGAATATTGGGTTTCTTTTCACGGTCCCACGTAACTCAAGTTCATTGCTAAACAACAAACCCACAAAAGGCATTAGGGAAACAAAGTTTATTAGCCTTTGGTTTTTGGCAGTTCGAAAAATAATATGATATGTCCTTTTCTGGAATTAAACCTCAGCAGACTAACGGATGAGGACAAGATCTGTGGATGTCTCCCAAAACCGACGACGCCATTTTGTCAAAAAAGATTGATAATTCAAACCCAGACCCATCAGACCCAGGAACGCAATCGGCTTAGAAAAGAAGTCGTTACGATAAAAGATCGCAAATAATGATATGAATGATTTTTATTGCAAAATAAGGCTAAAACCACAGCATTTCAACGGGAAGTCATGTCAAGCAGAAGTAGCCCCCCGGGAACGCAGACGGATTAGGAGGGGTAAAGCACCTCCTTGTGGTACAGTTTATGTCTCACTCGCTCTTACAGTGCTCTTACAACATTCGTCGTCATCATCCATGTGTAGCGGAAATTACAAGGCGCTTCGGCGAAGTAAAAGATCGTATAAATCTACCCGAGACCGAGTCCAATTTTGCGAAATTCTATCATTTTGATTCCATTAGCCTTGTTACGTGTCTTAATATTTAATTAAATTACTGGACTAACCGAGCGGAACACAAACCTAGTGTTGTCTGAAGGCGAAAGTCGACATCTCTAATGATTCGTTCGCGTGTGAAAAGACAGACACTCGTGGAAATGAGCGGCTAGGCTAAATACTTTAATTAACTTCAGTGAATTAGGCTCTCGAAACGCGAAACGCGTTCGTTCTAGTGACCCATTTACCGAAGCGTTTAACCAAACACCATCAAGTTCCTTGGTTTCTTCTTACCGCCCTGAATGATACGGTAAGTGATCGTCCATCAAACGTCGTCCAATCTAATGACTGTTGAGACCGAAGCCACAGAGTGGCACTTTGCGTTTATCCTGTAATCCGTTTAAAAACGAACGCAACAAGGCCTTGGCAGCCGCCGGAAATGGGTCAATAATTTCTCGTTACGCTTACGGTTGGCAGGGCGAACTTTAACATCCCATTTTCCAGCTGTTGGCCGACAGCCGGGCCGAGTAGTTTAACGGTTGTTGCAAACTCCGTTGGGCATAGCCGCCCCCGGGAACAGAGAGAACATGAGATGAATATTATGAGGTTTTATGCAAACCTGCCTATTCCCTACGGTGAAGGGCATGATTTTAGTGCAAGGACACTTCTCATTTCCTCCACTTTGCTGCACTTAATCATTCCGGCGAATGATGTCCTTTAGCTCGTAACATTTCCTGAGCCCTGACCAGGTCGAGGCATGTCGTGCACCGTCCTCGATCGTATCGTCGTAGCAGCGGTCACTATTCGGTGCACGGTCACGGCTTCACAGTCTTGCCTTCGACCGCGCTATGGCCACCATCATTTTACTACCGGCGAACACAGAGCAGATGCCTGGACCCTTGGCCGCTTATCACCCAATTGCCAACGCCTTATCTGTAGCTCATCCATTTGCGGTTTAAAGTTTGAAACCCGCACACTTCGGTATCGCTTACGTTCCAGTGGCCAGCCAGCTGTAACAGGCCTACATAAGCTGGCACGAAACTCGACAAAACTAAAGCCTCGGTCAGACACCGTCCACTGGTATTTCATGTGCCAAAATCGAAAGAAGAAGAATTACTTTTCTTTTGTGCCACAGCTCAAAGAGCCGACCCAAAGAGGGAACAACTCAATGTGGAAGATACATCAGAATATCCGGCTTGTGGATTAGGCCCATCCGGGTAGCCTCGTCAGCGACAAAACTTTCGCACAAGTGGAAAACAACAGACGGAAGAGGCCAATGTTTGTCACAAATCTCAATGCACGATTCTAGACATCCCGCCAGAGACAGCGAAACTTATTCTTGGTGTGTCAGGCCGGGTTAACAGAGAGGCTTCCGTAAACACACCCAACATAGAATCAGCTGAGAACTTCCTCCTCTGGCTCTGGAAGGATATTCGGCTTCGAAAACCCAACCAAGTCCACTCGCACTATCATCTAATTTATGGTCGAACGCAATCGCAAGGACCTTATGCGTCGTTTAATTGCAACCGCCCTCAGGCCTCAGGCCACGCTGATAGCCCGACTGGACCGCCCCGACCGGTATTTTGGTCAAGCTTAATTACTCTCATAAAACGCCATCCGCCGGCTCATTGGCGGTGGCGGCACTTTTTGTATTCAATTTTGACAGCGGACACGGACAAGCTCGTTCGGGAGCCCCGTGGGGTGTCCGTAGACAAAGTTTCAGCAATTAAAAAAGAAGGTTCTTCAAATGATACATTATGTTGTGCGATAATTAAACAGTTAATCAAGGAAGGACAAGGTGGTTTTGGCAAAGGCACGGACTCTGTAAGTACCAACAACGTTTGACCATAAGTCACCAGAGGCAGGGAGTAGGAAATTAAGTGAACATTATTTAACGCTCGTTACAGTTGGTTACATGACCGTTACACACACCCACTAGACACACCAAAATGGTGCTGGAGCCTCCAAAGCTGTAAGCATCTGGGTTCATGCGCCACTCTATCCGATAATTCTACGATACGTTTCGCTAATCCATAACCATCGGGGCCAGGCTTCGCACCTAATACTGAAATGATTTATGAACCAACCACCATAGTTTACATTAAGTAACAATAATGCGCTATGCTCTCTGCTCCTTCTTCGTTGAGCTTGGCCAACGGTGGAGCTAATCTTGGCGCACTTCGCTTCCCGTGGACGATGCATACGTAGCGGTGCAAAAAAGTCATAAATATGTAAACTACCCGAGCGCGCCAAAGGAAAGGGCCGCGATACCCAAACGGAGCGATGTGGAATGTAATTGAAATGTAAAGGCTGAGATCCGACACGCTTTGCCGACGTGCCGACGGCTTCGTGGAAGTCAGTTTACGACGACGAGAAAACATTGGCGCTAACAGACATAAATGTCGTTGCCCGACTAAGAGGAAGGATTAGGATCTTCATCTGCCAGAAAGGACCAGACCGTCCGACGCGCGAACCCTCGGCACGTCGTCTCCGTGGGCGATTCGATTCCAACTCCGCTTCATCTCTCACACCGCAGCCTGCGTGACTTTCGTGCCTGTTGGAGGTGGTCTTCGGTTGCAGTGCCTTTGGTGAGACAATCTGCATTTTAGTGACCGTGGTCAAGGACGGTGTCAGGGTTGATACAATTGAACCGACGGCGGTGGCTAGGCTCTCAACTCCTGGCCCAGTCACAGGACCACGTTTCTCGCAGTGCTACGCGTGTTTCAGATTACATGGCGTGAAACAGAAAAAAGGAACCCAGCGCTGGTGCGGCCTGTTGCCAGTTGTACCCTAATACTAACATTCCGGTAGTAAATGGCAACCGAATGGCCACGAAGCCCGGCGAATGAGCCGCCAACACACGTAGCGTAAGCAATCCAATGTGTGGCTAGTTTGTTCCTTTCTTCCTGTTTTGCTAAAATTACTGAACTGTAAATTACAGTGCCTTCGTCTGGTAGTTAATTAAATGCTGTGGCCACCGCCGGAAACTAGCAGCCTCATGGTACGGTGTTGGTTAATGCCGGCTCAGCAACCTGTTGGTCGGTCTGGACGAGACAAATGGCCAAATTGCTGCGATAAGATCAACTAATTTCTTTCATCCGTTCCACGGCGTGGCGACTGGGCTTGTGGACCCATTTCTCTCTGCCGGTCACCAATAATGGTAATAACTTCAGCGTGTCCGACCTCCCGCTCAGGATCCGCCTCCGCTTTTCGTTCGTTGGGGACACATTTTTCATTCCCCACATTACAACCACAAACTGGTGGCCATCATCGGGTGCGGATCGGTTCCAAATGAACCGTGATCGTTCGGTTCGATTACGCCAGTAAATATTTACATCGATTAAGGTACCATCGCGTGGAGCGCTTTCGATGTCCATTTTCTTAACCGATGTGCCGCCAGTTTCGGTGCAGACGTAGGGAAAATGATGAATTACCCCCAAAGTGTTGCGTTTTTTTCCGTACCCGGAAAACGGTGCAGTCGGCCCATGGCCAGGTGCGGACACCTTTCATCATTTCGGTTCGGTCCGGTTCGTCGGAATGCAAGGCTAGCCAATCGACTTCCAACAGTTATGCTGTGTTCGGAGCTGGCTTCGGAAGCCAGTTCCCTGCCAGGGAATTGTTTATCGCTTGTTGACGTTTGCAACGGAAAACTAATAATTCCAACCCGTTTCCACGGATTGCCAAGGTGCTATTTTGTTTGTTTTGTCTAGTTTCTTTTTTTTCCACATTTTTAAACCTTTTAGCCGAATGCAAACAAACACCACACTCTATTCTTTTCACCGCCACAATCTAACGTAGAACTGTCCTAGGGTTGCCGGGGCGTTTCATAGACCTAGCGGGAAAATTCTCAGATCGTTATTCGATATCCTAAACAAATAATTACCAGCGACGCGCAACAATCATTGCGTGGATAGTGAAACCACCCGAACCAGGGCTCGACAGGGCTAAATTAATGGAAAATGTCGGATCGTGGGTTGCAACATCAATCCGGTAAATCAGTCGGTAAACGGTGTGCTAATAATAACTTTTGGAGGAGATTGAGCAGAAAAAGGTCATCAAGTGGAGATAACTGGACAAATGTCATGCATGGCATGAATGGGAACGGCAATTTAATAGTGCTACGTAAATACCACATTCGAGGGATTGTTTTTCCAAGTGACCGGTTTAATGGAGGTCGCGTCACTTGCGATTGATAGATTTCCCTTTTATTGGATGTGACATGGGTTTTCGTTGGGCCATGATTGAGCTGTTCGTTTGGTCTGCAGCGAAAAAAAAGGAACACTAAATAGACCGTCAAAATGATGGTGAACGGGCGTGACGTTGGTTTATCCTGTACGCTTAGCCAAGTCATGGCCACGCTTTTTTCCACCGGTTGCAGGCACAGTTTTAACCCCCGCCCCACAGTCGTGCCGAGCCAAGGGTGCGAAACTGGACTCAAAACTCGCTCTCTCTCGTCGCGACCGTCGCCGGGCGGGACCAAAGTAGCTTGACGGTGGTTGATGGAACGCAAATTATGTTTGCTGCCCGCAAACATAGTCATGTTAATCAACCGGCCGATCGACCGGCGAGCCTTCACCCCGACGGCCGACGGATGATTGCGCGTGGCGCATTGAACATGGAATTCAAGGTCCCCGGCTACTTGCTGGCCCGTGGCCGGCATCTTATATTTCTTTCCATTCTTTTTCTTCGTTGAGTTTGCTTCTTTGTGACATTATTGATTATCAACAAACAAAGGTATCATTCGTTGTTTTAATGGAATACGCCGCGATGACGTGGCCCAGCGAACCCAGCAGAAGCCACCGGGCACACCGCAGCCGGTTCAGGGTTTTCGGTGAGGCTCGTCCAAATTGCATGCACCGCCCTCGAACTTGGCCGTGTGATCTCATCGGAGTGCCTCCCGTTGGTTGGCTTTGCCGCCTCACTTAGCCTCGTTTACGGTCTTACAAACAACTCCACGAAGCCACAACCGACCACAACTGGCAACGTGCATTGTTGAGGCTGCACATGACTTTGGGTTGCAGTTCTCCCCACCACAGTTTTCGGTTGGCAAAACAAAACTTTTCTATTGTTTTAACCAGCGTCAGTTCATACTCCATACTCCATACAAGAGCTCATACTCCATACACCGGGCCACGCAATTCCAGCGTTTGCGCTTCCGTGCCGCTCGTAAAATGACATTTGTTTATGACTATTCTTTGCCCGCCTTGTTTGTGGTCGCTCCGAGAAAGCTTGCGCGAAATTTGCTCTATTTCCTCCGAACGGAAATGCGCATTCCGGGGTCCTTGGCCGCAGCCGAACGCCTTTTTGGGCCACCGTTTGACGTCAACTTCACGCCACGCCGGCTTATCTTCAATCATCGCGCAGAAACTATCCTATCTTTTTTTCGTCCACTTTCCCGGTCCCGGTAATTCTGGCTAGCACCGCTTTCGCAGCATAAAGGCGTGACTTACCGTGGCGTACAACGAACGATGACACGAACAACAGCCCAACGATTAACTCCATCGTCGTCGCGGACGGTCTCTTCATCTTTCTGCGGGAGCTTGTGGAGTGAAAGCGAACCACTGACAGGACACCGGGCACGGGAGGGCCTTAAGAAAACACGAACGGAAGCTTCGGATTCAGGAGACCGGATCTCTTCGGGGGGTCAACACGTCTACGTTTCAATTCTTCCGAACCGACTGAAGCGGAAAATCGTTCACATCCCATCCAATGACACACTCGAGCAGCTTAATTACGTTGGTTACTTTGCGGGTGAGGATTAATTTTCTCCATTCGCGTGTATTCGCTCCGTTGACGATAGCGACGGCTGCCATTGCAAACACTCGAAGGATCTTCGCACCGTCAGCGGACCGTTAGTCATTGCCGGCTAATTGCACGATTATTTACAGCACCAGTTTCACCAGAACGTCACACGTTTGCGGTTACAGTTTCCGCACTCAAGTCGCGAGGCTTCGCGCACTCCTAGAACCGTACGTGGCGTACTTTCGGTGATTTAATCAAAGAAAGTGACGTTGATTGGGAGCATCGGTCGTAGAAGCTTTTCTGGAACGAGAAAACGCATAAACAAGGTTAAACGAGCTTGCCTTTCGGACACATAACTTATTTAGGCATCATTTACTTTAATGTCTTCATTAGAAGTAAACCATTGCGGATAACCGGCGCCCCGGTTAATGGTATTGCAAAAATAGTTCGTTTCGTTTGGAAAATGCAAAGTCCAAAACAGAAACAGTTGGCAAACTTCCATCAAAACATCAGGGGGCCATCGCGTTCACATTCCATTACGACGGTCTCGATTTCGATAAATATAAACCGAACGATTCCAATCAAAACACGCCGCAGTTACAGATAAGCCTGGCGGTCTGCACTACAAACGCTTGTATACTATACTTCGGTAGTATCGGCAAATGGCCGCTCGATGTCTTGGGCGAAAACTTCCGTCGATAGGATGTTTCTTCGGCACTATTAAGATGCCCGATTTGACGGGCGAACTGGTTCATATTGCTTCGGTTCGTCTACGGTTCAGCTGCTAGGAGCGTCCTTAGTCATTTTTTCCATTTCTGGAACCGGCGTGGTTCGCGCGTTCCATGGGTTTACTTTCCCAATTTTAACATTTGACCGCCACCGTCCGCTTTCGTCCCGCGTGACGGAATTGCTTCCTCGCACTGTTTACTCGCGTCCACGGCACTTGTTCTACAAACTACCGGCAAACTTCTTATCTAAACACTTGGCACGAATCGCGATGGCACGCTGACGAAGCGATGCGTGGCGCGTACACCCCGGTCCCGGTCAGAATAAATATTTATTATGCTCGTCTAGACTCTGGAAATCTTTTGAGCGATAATAAAAAGAAAAACTTACCCAAAAGATAAAGCCCGGCAACAAGCGATTCGTGGTAAAGGATCGGCGGGCCAAATGTGGGCTAAGTAATTGCTGGTGAATTAATCCCACGTGGAGCTCACATGTTAATCAATTATTATAACCTTATTTTCAAACAACCGGCCAGCCAGCATCGAATTTTCCCACCCAGTAGATCGGGCCACGGCTCGATTGCGTGCATTCGGGCTGCTCCAGTTGTGCAATGCAATGCCGCAATGGAACTGCCCCAACACGGCACCGGACAATAAATGTGCGCCGGTCATTGGGCGGGCAGTTTATTAAAATATACGACTGGAAAATTACGACAGGAAAATGGCAACCCTTTGCACGCTGACACACACGCGTCGCTGGCGCCCGTGTTGCCTGGACCAACGCGGAACTACGGGTTTCCGCCGCTTTGGCAGACGCTCAAATTTCGGAAACGAATAATAGCTTGTTTATGGATGGTCGCCATTGCGGCCTAGCTCCTCAACTTTGCTCGCCGAACGATGTGCAACGGATGTGTGTGAATGTGCGTGATGAAATCGGCCAACATCGGCGGCAGATGTTCGATCCGATCGAGCCCGAAACTTAACGGGCGATTATTGGCGATCAATTAATTTTGAACCCAGCCCTCCCTCATTAACCCCTCCCGTTTTGGGTGCCCAGTTTTCCACGGAGCGTTTTCCATCGCCACGTTACACATGTACAGACTACAGGGACCGAGTCCCAGTGCGGTTGCCAGCTTCCGTTGATCGTGCACATAAAATCTATTCGAACATCTTTCGTTGGCGGGAATCATCGGGAAAAAGGGAGGTGTTTATGAGGCGCGTTGCTCCCTGTTTCGATGCCATGTGTTCACTCACCCGTTCGCCGTCAGTGTCTCGTCGTAACTTAACAACTGACACTTTTCATAAATCATACCTTTTAAAACGGGGCTTTCTTCGAAAGCGAATGGAAAAGGAAGAGTTTTCATGACTCAGCATCCGTACGTTGGACGGCTTTACACCAATTCAATTCATACCGTTTCATTTTTATGTACCAGAAAAACGGCTTCTACGGAACGTCTCCCAACGCTGTAAACATAATTCGGTCCGACACCATCGGTAAAGTTTCGCAATGTGCGAAAATTCTCCTACAACATCACAGCAATTATCGAACGAGTTTGATCTCTTTCAATTTTCCCTCCCATTACCGGCCAAATCGTGCGGCGGCACGGACTAAGTTTTCCTTGTCGCTGGCAAAAGTTGCAATTATTACGCTCCCTCGCTCCCCCACTAAGGCAGCAAAATGCTTCGTCCCGTTGGGCTCCCGTTAGATTTGAAATATCTTTACATAACCACAAAACTTCTCCGATGCTCCGCCGACCGTCGTTATCGGAGCGGAGGTTCATTCCTCCCGAACCGTGGCGTGCCCGGTTGGGGTCGGGCGTGTTACTAAGACAACTTTTTACGCAAAACAAGAATAAAACCCTTCGCCCAGTGAACCCAGAGCGGGCGGAGAGTGGTGTGTTTTGCTATCATCGGCGGCATAGGCTATCTCGGTGGTCACGGACATGGACCAAGTATGCCACAAACAGGTGTTTTCCGATAACCGGTATCACCGGTACACGGAGCGATACCGGCACCGGTCTGCTGTTCTCGGTCCGCGTTGTGCGATAGACTGCCGACTGTTGAGGCATTTTTCCAATCAAACAATCGAACAGCGGCCCAACGATGGGTTTTTACTGTTGCAACAGCGCTAAAATG
This sequence comes from Anopheles cruzii, assembly GCF_943734635.1. Taxonomy (NCBI): domain Eukaryota; kingdom Metazoa; phylum Arthropoda; class Insecta; order Diptera; family Culicidae; genus Anopheles; species Anopheles cruzii. The sequence continues at coordinate 13,065,622 of NC_069145.1, forward strand.
GATTGATTGCTATAGAGAAAGGAATCGGAATGTGTTTTTTTTCATTCGGGGTCGCGGAGAGCAATTCGTTCGCTCCAGGTTGCCGGGGTTGTTTCGATTCAGTCACTAGCCGGACGAGCCGGATAAGCTATGCAAAGGTTCAAGTTCAGCTCCACTGCAATTGCAGTGGCACTCAGGGGCTCGCTCGGTAGCTAAGCTTAAAAGTAACGCTCATTGCATCCGTAACACAGGAAACGATTCTTTCATAAATCCCGTGGCCACGGTGCATACTTAATCCGGGCTTAATTAATTAATTCACGATGAGAAAAAGAGCGCAAGATTAAAGAGTCATCTCCACACGCGAGTAGGGGCATGTCGAAACCCTTACAGATTGTCTTTCGTTTACTTTACTACAACACATTTTATTGCGGTTAAATAAAAAATTACTAAGCAACGCTCTACCGAACATGTTTATGATTGACAAACACTCCATAACATGAACGGTTTACACACGCACAAAGCGCCCTCTAAATACATACCTCACTTTATGGCTGCCGACCCACCGAATGGCTTGTTAACGATCAATTTGAACACTCCGCAAGATCTGCAGCGCCACTTCACTCTCAGCGACAAAAACGCCACCGTGGCCGCGTCCTTTTAACGAGAAATCAGCTCGTAAATTGACTCGCTACGTATGTTTCCGGGTCGAACCATAAATTCGTACCAGCGTCCGGCTGGGCACGATTCTCGCCAATACTTCCCGATTACGCGCGAGAAAGACACACAGATTTCACAACACGGATGGTGGGACGATGGCGGCAGAGTGTCCTGGCCACTCGCTGGACGATTCACTTTGACGACGATTGCTGACGTGGCGAGTGGTGTTAATGGACCATTTTTTGTTTGTTAGTATTTATTCTTCCCGAATCGCCCCGCATCAATATCGATGGGCGCGATGGGTGATGAGGGATGACATTGACATTAAGATTTGCGGCTTTCGGGTTTCGCACGGAACCCGGAACGGGAAACAATTCCACGGCGAGGGTTGGGTTTATTTTTTACACGTTCCACACACACACGCACACCAACTAACGGCTATGCGGTCACTAGTTTACTCGAACATTTAAATGCACAATGGACGCATCACAATTTAAGATACATTTAAAAATCAACCCAGTTAAGGTTGGCAACGAGTGGGTTTGAAATATTTTTCACAAACAACGCTTAGAAGGATAGTCACTAGTATTGAAATGGGAATAGGAGACGCCTCGGGAAGCACCGGTGAGCACTTCCCGCACTGCGTATGCACTACATTTAATTATTTTGGCACAAACACTCTAATCTAGCCCACGTAACCGGGTGCAACCGGGGGATGTATTCGGAACGGACTAAAGCAGCGGTAAACTTCACTACATTTTCACTCCCCAAAACTGATCACTCCGAACCGTTGCACGCCCGTACACGTGCGCGCTGGCAAAGACTAAACCCGTCAAATCCTGGCCACGGTCACGGTCAGACTAAACATTCGATCGCGATTGACGGCACCGATTCGGTTGCTTCGGATGCCAGCAACCGGCAGCTTCTTGCCAGGCCAGCCACTCACGAGTGCGCTGTTTATCTTCGCGCAATATTTCGCACGGTTCGCACGGTTCTCGTGCGACGGACCCGTGAGTGTCCACCGGTGGCAGGATCTCGGGCACGCATTTTCCATGAGTCACCGGTGAGCGGTGACTTGTTTACGATGGACCGGCTTACGACCGTGTAAGGCGTAGGTCGGGAACCGGTCGGGAACCGGTCGGGCCTTGCGTGCTCTTGGAGTTGGAGTCTGCCGGCGACAGTTCGATGTATTTTTAAAGAAATCAAATCCGTCATCGATTAACGCAAATACGTCACGAAGCGCCGATTGTTGGAAAAATCAATCGTCAACTTCAATCGGCGTTCTCGGCGTAAAAACTCAGAAATATTCCGCACTGCAGTGGTGAAAAAATGGAAAGAAACTTCTTTGACGAGCCACGCATTTTAGTTTTTCGCACATTTTCCACCACCGCCAGTGGGCGGAATGAGTTGCGTAACGGCAGAGAATGGCTTTGAAAAGGTAGTAGAGATGAAGTTTTTATCATTGCATCAGTCGATGCCTTAAAATATTCACTTTTTCACTCCGCATGTTTTAATTTTATGCCAAACTTGTCCCGGCTAAAAGCAGAGATCCTTTTCGTATGGCTCAAATTAGCATAGGCGAAACAAAATGGAAAGATGTTCAACAAAATTCGTGATTTCCGCCGAGTTTCACTAACAACACAACGACTAGCTAGCTAAACTTGTGCAAGCATCCATTAATTAAATTCCGCGAGCCTGCGGGTTTTACCGAGCACATCCATAGAGGACCTAAGGACATGAGGCGCCAATTGCATGTCGCCTAATATTTGAACGTTCCGTCCAAAAATTACCGCAACGTGCGCCGTTAAATGTTTGGTTTACGGCTGTACCTGGACACTATTAACAAATACAGTAATTAATGTGCTCCGGTGGCTTCACAGTGGTAAACACTCGTGATGATGATGCCATTACCATAATTCTACCTCTAATCTCTGCCGGGGTGCTTGGCTTGGCAGTGAAACGATAATCAGCGCCAGACGATTAGTTTGGTTAAATAAGTGTGGAATTACCACTTTACGCGCGGCAGGCCCTCCGAAAGGCCGGTCTTTCCCATAATGCACTCAACATAAACCAGATGAGATGTTGGTGATGATGATGACGACGGTGATGAGGCCGGTGTTGTGGCGGATCAGCGTGGTAATAAATTGTGTTGCCGGTAGAAAGTCGAGAAGATAAATTTCACCTGTCACACGGCTCGTCCCCGTCCGGCCAACTCTGGAACGGATCCTGGTTGACTTTTAACAGGTGGCCCCGGTCCCCGGTGTACGTTTTCGCCACTTCGCCACTCGATTGATTTAAGCGCCAAACGGCCTCCGAGGGGGCTTTTTGCATCCGGTTGCAGCACGATTTTCAGGCCGCACCCGGGTGTGCATTCGTGCCAAATGGGAGGCTCCAAATCGAACCGAGCCCCACCCGTGCAGTGAATGTGTGCAGCACATTCCGGTGTGCTCACTGGTCGGGAAAATAATTTGTCCAACGTGCTACCGGTGATTAATGGTCGAGTAAACGTGCCGCGAGCCCCCCCCGGCCAGATCTAATTTGTCGCATTTAACATACCGAAAAAAAAGAATTACTCGTACACACACGAACTACGAACGAAACGACTCTGCAGAGCCATCTGCTCGGTGGCTTGTGGCAGCTTGATGATAATGAAACCATTTTCGGGTCACCAGACCAGAGTGTTTACTACTCTTTTCGGTGCGCCAATAAAATGATAATAAACGATATCGGAAAATCGCATTGCGCCCGTAAGTACGCCCTTGGCCCGTTTATCGGCCCGGTGACTGCTTCGCTAAGTGATGCGACATTCAGCCCTTTTTGGGGTGCTCCATATCGGCTCCGTGAATCAGCCTTGTGTTCGTTGCGACCACGTCGACCTTAATTCTTCATATCGTGCGTCCTTTATTCAACGAAAACCCACGTTTAAATTAAATTGCAATCCGGGCCCCATAATGTACGACGCGCACATGGCACGCATGACTAACCGATAATTTACGCGGTCACATCGCACACGCGATAGGACATCGAAACCTAGCTGAGCTGAGCATCCGATGATGGCACATTAGAAAACGGATTTGGCACAGTTTTGGGGCCTTTAAATCCCAACACGAACTGGCTCTTAGGTGTCGCTTCTTAGGTGGGCGAAGGAACCCACCGCCATCGAAGTCATCGAAAGACGTGGAAGGCGCGCGCACTTCGGGGTGAATCGGTGTGCATGAAATATGGGCAACATAAAAACATGCGGTGCCGCCAAGACAGCTTGTCTCGACGCGCCGGCCACATAACAACAGGCCGCCCATGCTGGCGTGGTGCTGGCGCCATCCGCCAAAAACCAAATGCGAAAATAGGAAGCACGCTTTTTGCCACGTCCACGCTCAAGGACCAGGCGGGCGGGAGCCGGTAGAAAAATGGTCCCCAACTCGGAGTGTTCCCTGGTTTTTGTCGCCCTCTTTTCGTGTTGGTTTACTTTGGCGCGGCAAGGCGCGAGAAAATAAATCCGCAACTGCTGTTGAAAGTAAATTGGGCGCGAATCGGATGGTGTCTACCTTCCCGACCACGGTCACGCGTTTGGCAGTGCACAAAAGTACACATTCGGTAGCCACATTTCGGATTCGAGCATTCGCTATCGGTGCCGAGCTCACGCAATGCACGCAGCATTTCTCATAAAAATCCACACGGATCATAAAGCATTGCGGAAACTTTCGAGGGCAACATAAAATGCCCACGATGACGACACCGTTGACCGATCGAAACTGCTCCCCGGTAAAACCCGGAAGGAAGCCGGACAATTTCAGGCAGCCAAAAAATAGACACCCGGCCCGCCCGGAAACCGGAACGAAGCTGCTTTATCGAGCCTGGTGCCGGCGAGCGTGTAAGCTACGCCGCGGCGTATTATATCGTAATTTAAAACCCGCTGCTCTCGCTGGGCCGCCCCGGGCCGTCTGGGCCGATGGTGCACGGTCCTTTTATTTTGCTTTACGAGCCACCCAGACGACTGGGTGGTTGATTTTTTTTCGTCTCGGCAGAAAATCCCTGCAGAGCGTGTCGTATGTAGTGAGAGTGTCACAGTGGCGCGTGGCCTCGAAAGGGACACCGCAACAGATGGTACGTAAAACGGAAGCTGTTCCGCTGCACGACGCCGTCCCAGCCGTCCCGTGGGCAATGCTTAGGTTTAAAGAATTAAACGATTCATACTTATCGTAAAACGGACCGGATGCGATAAAAGGATTTCGAAAACCGGAGAGACGACATGTAACGTTTTGCAGTAAAAGTTGTTCAATCTGCTGGCTGGTCGTGGTGTGGAAGTCACTTAGCATTCAGTTCTGGTCAAGCGAACCTAATCATAAATTTTACGTATTAGAAAATGCTGCTCATTTTACTTCCTTCCCAATGCTCGTCATGCCCGGACCGGACAGTGGTTTGGCCTCGAGTTGCAAGAATTTCAATTAAAGTTTGTGGGTTCGGTGCGGTTCGGTGACAGTTGCACTCAGCCAACTGGGTGAGGTTGCCAAAAGTTTGGTGTAAATCAAACCCGAACCGAAATTTAATGTGTGTAACGGAAGCATCGTTCCACGTCGGCATTGCTGGTCCGTGTAGCCCTAAAGCCGGCATGTTAAATATTGCCAGCCATTCAGGAAGTAGCGAAACGGGACGCACTTTCCGGAATAGTGGAAACGCATTCAGTGCGATCGTAAAAATTTAAATCCCCCATGCTGCGGTGGATTCAGGTTTAAAAATTGGGCTCTAAACCATCCCAGCACACACACACACACAACCCGAATACCAGTATGGCGGGGAGTGCTTTAAAAACCCAAAGAGTCAGCCTTTTTTCAGCCACCAGGATCCGATGTGCAGCATTCAGTCTCCGCGCTGGACTCTCTTCATGGCAGGGAATGCAAACGAAGCATAAAATTGATTCTACTCCACTCGCTCCATTCTCATCGGCCGTAAGTGCTGTTCGTTTCAGCTCCGGGCTTTTATTTTCGTAAGTGTTTTGCAGTTGGTGGCTTCCAGAAATGAATTTTACCATGACCTAGTTTGGACGGACGGTGGCGCTTTTTTTGGTTGATTTTTTTCGTTCCCGGTTCCGGCATAGTGGCCATCGGCACAGGGGCAGCATAATTATATCCGTAAATTTATGATACTCATACATCTCGTCCACGAGCATCATCATCAGCCGGACAGTAAGCTTCTTAGTGTGTCAGCCCGTTGATGAAGCTAATAATTTATCGCTCGAATAACAATCCTACTTACACGGAGGGCCGTGTATCTTGACCTTTTTCCATCCTCAGTACATTCGGGGACGCGGAAATAACGGTAAACAGCAGGAGCTGCAATAATCGACGACCGTTACCCGTGATTACAATTCCAGTACACAGCACCAGGATGATGTCATAAAATTATTACAATTACCATACACTCCCCGGTCGCATTGTCACGTCACGGGTGAACGCTCGGAGCGTGCGACAGGCCACCGCCACGCCAGCGCAAAGGGCCTCGCGCCACTCAATAGGGACGGAATAATTTAATTTGATTTTAATTCCAGATTGCAATTGTAGCCACACGTACCGGAAACCAAATGGAAGGGCCCAACCAGGACTTCGACGTCAGGCGCCTGACTCGTCACGATCCGTGTACGGTGACCGTGGCCTACGGTCAACAATCTGTCAAACAACGACCCGTTTAATTACATTATCACTGGCGGGCATACGGCCCGACCGGCCGGTTTCCGGTTTCCGAGGCCGGCGAAGGATTGCGAAGTCCGAGCCTTTCCGTGGACCGTGGGATGTTTCGAATTTTCAAGATAACCAAAACCACTCCGGGACGGGCCGTTGAGGCCGACCATTGAGATAAACGGAAGTCAAATCGTAGAATGGCCCCGTAATTGACAGTGACCCCCCTCGGGGCGGCTTCCTTGTTGATCAAACGTAAAATACTGATTGACTTCCTGTTGCCCATCGATGTGCGATGTGAGATGTGTAGGCTCAGTTCGGTGACCGAGTTTCAATAGTGTCGCAACGAAGCATGGCCGCGTTTTCTTTACAAAAATATATTCATATAAATAGTACACATTCTGCTGGTTACTCTTTCTCTCCGAGATGACAGCCCCAAGACAAATTGCGCGAGTGACGCAAGACTAAACGACGTTTCGTAGTTTTAACCCATTACCAACACACCCGAACGTCGGGCGCGGAAAAACTGCCAAACCGCCCCGTTTATCCGGGGAAAACTTTGAACGGAGCGTCACGAAAAACACTTACGCCGGCACTGTCTGTTGGCTGGTGTGGTGTATTGAAGTCTGAATTAAATTTATCATCCGCTTCCTCGCCATTCGGGGAACACATCTCCTCTAGGAAGTTCCGGTTGAGCGAAGAAAACTTGTGTTATCCGTAAGTCCGAATGGCGCTCGGTGGAACTAGGTCCGCGGCAAACGAACAACAGCTTTTCTTTCAACCCGGAACTTACTCGTTCCACGGGAGATGGAATGTTTCAGCCAAATATGCCCATCGGTCCATGTTTATTAGCAAACTTTCGTGGCAGATTCGTGACAGCAAATTATGCCGCCTTATCTGAGGAGCGATAGAAACCACTTGGCACGCACATCCGGGACGGCGTTCTCTCTCATTTTGTATCAGGTGTACAAATAGAAAACCGCCGTTTTTTTCTCATGATTTGAGGCTTTATTGTAAAAAACTCCTTACAAACTCATTCTTCAAAGTAATTGCCATTGTTAGCCACAACTTTTTCCCACATTTTGGGCAGCTTTTTAATTCCTCGTCGGAAAAATTTTTCATCTTTCGACGTGATCCATTCATCGATCCGATTTTTGATGTCCTCGAAAGAACGGAAGCGCTGCTCGGCCAGGTCATGCGTCATCAATCGGAATAAATAGTAGTCTGACGGGGCGATGTCTGGAGAGTAGGGCGGGGGGGTAGTATGTGCCATTTTAATGTTTACAGGTATATTTTCACGACTTTGGAAACATGTGGTCGAACGTTGTCGTGAAGAAGAATAACTTTGTCGTGTCTTTCTCAATATTGACGCCGTTTTTCCTTCAACGCTCGACTCAGCCGCATTAGTTGTGTGCGATACAGGGCTCCTGTAATCGTTTCGCCTGGTTGCAATAGACAACGCCGAGCTGGTCCCACCAAATACAGAGCATCAGCTTCGAGCCATGAATGTTCGGTTTAGCTGTAGATGTTGATGCATGGCCGGGAAGTCCCCACGATTTTTTATGCTTTGGGTTATCATAGTGTATCCACTTTTCATCCCCGGTCAAGATGCGATGTAAAAAACCTTTTTTTTTTGCCGTTCAAGGAGTTGCTCGCAAATGCAAAGGCGCCGTTCGATGTCCCTCAGCTTCAACTCGTGCGGCACCCAGTATCCTAGTTTCTGGATCATTCCTAGGGCTTTTAGCCGATGCGATATTGCTTGTTGCGTCACCCCCAATAAGTATGCAAGTTCCTGTTGCGTTCGACAAGCATCTTCTTCCAGCAAAGTTTTCAATTCGGCATGTTCGAACTTTTTCACCGGTCCGGGACGCTCCTTGTCTTGCACGTCATAATCGCCGTTTTTGAACTTGCAAAACCACTCCCGACACGTTCTTTCACTAATGCAGGCTTCACCATAAACTTCTACTATCATTCGATGCGCTTCAGCTGCATTTTTTTTAGTATGAAACGAAAAAAGCAACACTTCCCGCAAATGGCTCTTTTTCGGCTCAAATTGCGCCATGTTCGCACATGAATAACACAAAGCAGAGTGAAAATAAACAATCGAGATTTTGTGGAGTTGTTGACAGATGCCTCAACTGTCATTGCCAGGATTTTGCATATTTTTATCGTTTAATTTGCAGCTGCTAGCGCCCCCCATGGGAAAACGGAGGTTTTCTATTTGTACACCTGATAGAATATGTGTTTTTGGCTAATTTTTATTTCACTTACCGACCGACCGCTGCCAAAAAACCGGGGTTCCGTCGGAATTGAATCGACCGAATCGTAACACCGTGGAACCGTGGGCGCTTATTTTACGTTTTCCATTAAAAGGTAGTTCACAAAAACATAGCACAGCATCAATCTTAGTGTCGTCTCGTAACGGGAACAAGATTAAGGTTTGGCAACACTCTAACAAAAGACGGAAACATATTGTCAGCTGATTCCGTACAATGGCGAGGTGCGTTCCAGCCGTACGGTTCCAACGTGGTGTTTCAAACATAAACCTTCGCACTAAAAATAGACCACTTTATAGCCTTTGTCAGTGTCGAAAGATGAAGACGAACGAACGAAATTGGAAGAAGCCTTTTATTAGCAGCTCTGGGGTAGACCTTCTCTAGGAATGCCTCAAGTTGATCGCTCTTTTATCCGTCGAATGACTTACGCTTCACTCCATGCAACAACCTTAAAGCAAAATAAACTTCGCTGAAACTAAACTATGGCCCGCGTCGGAGAGTGTAGTGAGCTGTACGTTCGCTTTCCATGCATGGAAAGATTTTCATTTACTTGCCAAACATCATCATTTGAGGCAAAGTACGTTCAACTCGGGCACCGGGACTCCTCTTCGCTGGAAACACAGTGTCTTGATGGTTGACCTAAGGGAACCGATACTGGTCAGTTTATGCAAATACCAACCACATCGTTGATTGAGGACCGTTGATGAGGGCGTTGACGTGCGCCTAATCAATCACCGGCGGACGGCGAAGATGAGGCCGAAGTAGAGTCCACAACAATCAGTACGAGTTTTGCTGGCCACGTTCATTTTTTATGACAAGATACGTTTACTTTATGTAGCTTGTTTAATCAAATACAATTTGCTTGCCGAAAGGCTGTACGAAAATAGGAAGTGAAAATGAAAAAGTTGTATTAAAATCGATTGATGAGCACATCAGAAATCTTAAAATTGATTTTTGCGGACAAGAAATAATACGGACACTATTAAATGGTGAACGAAGCACAACTTGAAACTTAAGCAACCGATGATCGCTGCAGTAGAGACGGATCTTTTGTGAACCGAGGCCGTGTTTGTTGATTTGGATTCCTGTATGTGTACTGGTTGGGTTGTTATTTTAACATTCCAGGCGGGGGAAAAATAACGCAACAATCAGCTTGTTTATTTACCAACAACCCGCTTCCCTGACCAAGCCCAACCGTGTGACTCGACTCGCGGTGAAACCCATACTCAGCGAATGCGATCTTTTGTGTGGAAAAATAAACCGTCTCTCAAGGTTTACTTGGTGCAACTTGATCTGCATTTTCAACAAAATTACCTTATACAAACAACATTGTTGAAGAACTCGTCCGCTCACCAAGATGACCGGGAAAGCTATAGGAAATGCAAATGCTCCAACCGAAGATGTGGCCCAACCCGAGGTATTCGTTGTGTCCGGCAAGGTTGTGCCGAGTTTATTACGAGTCCGGTCCAGTCCGGTGTTTATTGCACCAGTAATGAGAATGTTCCTTCGAAGCGCCGACGCCCATGCCGTTAACTAGCGAGCGAGGTCCTGCACTTAATGCTACTTTCTTCATGAATCAACACTTTTCGGGTGAACCGCGTACTGGCACATAAAACCGACGGGTCCCCGGTCTATCTATGTAATAAATATCGCCTAATGAGACACATAGCCAGGCGCGATATATTTCATTTGTGATTCCACCAAATAGCTGTAAATCATGAGCGACCAGGCGTCCCCATCACGCACGCCCGGCAAACCAACAGGCGGAACAAAGCTGCTCATTGGATTATTATCCGGCGGCGACTGTGCTCGAAACTCGCCTTGCCTATCGTCTGGGCAAGCTGTGTAAGACGGGCAGAAGATTCTTGACTTGGTGCCGCACAGATTTGCCATCCTTCTGTTTGGGGGGCGCACAGAAACATGTGGATAAAAAGTGTTCTTTGGTAGCAACACTTGGCGAAACGAGACACCACAAAGTTAAACGGTCAGTTATGATATGGTCGGAATCGGTGTCCAGATTCGCTTGCCGTCGCATATTGGCGGACGCTTATCTGAGCCACAGGAAGTAGCGAGCTTGACCGAGAAGCACAGACCGTGCTAGAGAGAATTATTGGAGTGAATTTTCTTAATTGGTTCCGAAATTGGGTAGTTTCGAGTTTCTTACAGCTTGAAGGATGTCATTGCACAAGTGAAGCAATTAGAGATACAACACTTTCTGCTCATCCTAGAGACATTTAGTAGAGAAAAGGTAATTGCAAAAAAATAATAATGCCACTTTTGTTACCTAGAATGTCAGCGACGCATTGACAAAATAAATGAAAAAATAGAGCTGCAGCGAGCGAAGCAATTCCGAAGTAAACCAAACTAATCGCTTGTTTCACAAATAATCGATTTGTTTCCTCTATATAAAGTGAAACATAGAGGGCAATTTACCAACAAAAGCAGACGTTGGACTATTCCGAAATGTGAGATGCTGAGCAATTCATGCCATTACATTGCCATTTGCGTCGTACCATTGGCCAAACACTATTCGGTACTTCTTTCAACTGACAACTCCCGGCTGGGGAGCTGTCTCCAATGGGTCGTTGGTGCTGTTTGCACGTACTGTCTCATTAGGAATACTAAACATAAGACTCTCGCTTCGAAAAACTTTCAACACTTCGTAGCTGATTTCGTTTCGAATTCTCTTCCGTTTGCCCGAAGCCGCTACGTGATGCAATCCTTTCCCAATTTCACCGGGATAATATTGAAACTTTCCACGTGAGTCGAGTGAGAATTGCTACGAAACATCATAATAATATTTTCTACAAAACTAAAACCAACCTGCAGGACTGACTCCCTAGTAGGGAACAAGGTCTGCCCAGCTACTGGCACTTAAGTAGCCCGAAGGCACCACTGAAACCCAGCGCTTGCCGCTTTGATTTGTTTCACGGCTTCACCACACATCAACCGTACGGTCAAAGGACCTAGGGTTCGTAATGGATATTGTAGCACCACTTCCGACCAGCGTTCGGTACTTTCACCAGCATCACACCACGGAGAGATGGATTGTACTACGGGCGGTACCGGGCGGCTACGGGGATTGCCGAGAAAGGATTTCATGCCAAACGATGTTTTATTGACTCCCATTCACACATTCGGGTATGTCTTTATTGGTGGCTGGCCGGGGTGGTTTCCATTCCTGTAGTGTGCGTGGCAAGTAGTTGTGTTTCATAATCCGTGGCCGATGAGGACCCTTGGCCAACACGGTGGTACAATGGTAACGTTTTATTTGCAGCTTCCGGGCGAAGGCCATCTGGCAAATATGTTCGTCATATCGCTGAACCGCGCACACCCATGCTCATGGATCACAGTAAAGCCTGGTAACAAAATATGGATCGACTGCCTACCGAGAGGTCACTGTAGTAAAGGGGTTTATGAAACCCACCGCTAAACTAACACTTCAGCAACTGGTCCACGGAAACAGATTTCAGCCTCGAATGTTTGAAGCAAACATGGCAATGTGTTGTACAATTTGTGCAAAATATTCAGATTCAGATTGGATTCGATCGCCGCGTCCCACTTCTTAATCGGCTCCGCAATCATTCAATTGAACGCCATTGAGAGATAAATTAAGTACACTCATTACTATCAGCACTTATCATTTACCTTACTTATCATTTTACCTGGGGCGTTTTTCAACTAACAATTATACTCAATTTTTTGTCGGAATTGATTGAGCGAATTATATGTCCATTTAAAAATATTTAAAAGAAACGCCTTGCACAGAACACAACTTTCGGCAGGCTGCAGATGATCGAAAGTTACAAACTGCCATCGTTTCATTCTGTGACCTGATGCAAAATCCATCAACTCGAGCTAATAGAAAACCCATTTTCAACAAAATTTCCATTTGGCTTCCTTGCCCAGCGTGACAAAGAAAGAGAGTGAACATTTTCGGGACGACCTATTTTCAATTCACTTCTTTCAACAACCCGCAAGCGATGGTATCTGTGGACCAAACTTCGAAAAGTCACAGTTAAAGTGCCACCGCACACCGATTGTCCAAGAACTGTGGAGCTTCGGGGCCGCGTTCGTTCAACAAAGGCGCAAATGATTTATGTTTTTCGGGCTTTGACAAACCCACGGGAAGTGCTGCTTAAAATGCATTCGATTTTCTGCGCTTATCGGAAGGGTCCTCTTCGATAGAATTGGAAGTTAGTTTGGGTTACTGTTCAGTTAGTTTGACTTGCCACCCAATGGTTTTAGTAAGTCATAGGACTTTTAACACAATGTTCTCTGGACCAGGGTCGATTTCGTTGGAATGTACTCGCCCTAATAAACGCGAATAAATAGTACTTAATATGTCCGTCATCAGTAGGTAAAACTACGATGCCCGCTATAAACAAAAGTCAAAATGAATCGTTTTATTTACTCTGTGGTCGTTATTTCACACTTTTATGTGTAACCATTCTTTACGATTTAACGATGATTGTACTCCCCTCCGTCGAAAGCCATTTATTGTCTGGCCGAGGGGCTTTAATATGTTTTAAAATTGCCAGCCATGGTAGAATAAATGAAGCCACCGAAATTGTTAAAAGTAGTGTTTAAAATCCTGTACGTTTGTTATGCGACAAATTACACTCATAAAGTAAAATGTTTTGCTACTCGGGATTAACTTTAATAAATAAACCCACGAACCAAAACGAAGGGCTTACGACATCCGGTTCTCATGAATCACGTGTAACTCACGCTATCTACAGACCACTTACCGTGAGCGATTTTTCGCGAAAAGTCGCGCGGGAAAGAGCTCTGAGTGACTGCGGAAAATGAGCACCTCGAGCGCTGTGAATGATATAGTTCTGCGTTTGGTTTTGTAACCTTATTTTTCCAACAAACCGTAGTAGAAAGAGTTTACTACAGAAACTCGCTAATGTTATGACGAAGTTAGTCTATCGGTAAGTACCACTGTAAACCTTAATATCAGTTTAGTGGTAATGTTAAGACGAAGTTGTTCTAGTCACTAACATTAACAGTGCTAGTGTTGGGTTATGAGTCTATTTTTAAACCCATCAATTAACGCGCTAAACTAGGAGTGGTGTGCACGCAAAGTTTTCAACGATAAGGTATCATAAATCCACGACGATATCCATAATTCTTTTCGCGGTATCCGTGCGCTGCACCCGAGCAACATAAAACATCCAAGTTCAAAGTAACTCATCGCATTCAACGTTCCGCAGCATGTAAGGGAAAACTATAACACGTACAGGAAGATTGTGGCAGAGAAAACATTTTCGCACATTTTCTCACTGCAAACCAAGCAACTCATAGCAGTAAACGCCTTTATCAGGGGTTAAAAAGGTTGCATACCCGTAATTTCAAAACCATTACCAAACTGCTATTAAAAAACGTTAAAAGACGAATGAAAAGCACATTAAATCATAAAATTAAATCTAAGGTTCGCCATTCATCGAACGTTTTCCCATCAAACCTGCCCATAGAGGACCAGCGAATGCACCTTAGAAATGACGGCCCTTTATTTTCTTTCGACATAAAAGTGTGCCTGAAACGGTTATTGCCTCACCAAGCGCTAATCAGCCCATTCGTCCGGCATTTTTTGCTTCACCCAATGGTAATCTTCCAACAGAATGTGTGCGCAAAGTGCTGGCGAATGCCATTGCTTGCCGGCTAAAGTTTTGACGTCCGAAAGAGCGAACGTGGCAAAAGCGTAAGAAAATCCCCTCGAACAGTACCACTTCACCTACCGCTGCTGCCAAGCCACTTGTCAAACAATCTTTTCGGTCTTGATAACCAAAAAATAATAAAACCCACCGGAAACACCGTCACGGTGCTTCCGTTGCGGCTACGCTTCAGCATACGCGGAAGGGTTTTCGGAACGTTTTCAGATGACGCACGCACGGTGCAAAATTTCCACGCACGGTTTTCCTGGAAAATGCAACTTGAGTTTGCTCTTTTCCACGCAAAGTGAACTTTATTTTTGAGAAAAGCATTTGTTAGCATTCGTGGCAGGAGTTTAATGAGTAAAGTAGGGCGAGAGATCATAATTCTCTAAACTGTGTGAATTAATTAGCTAAAACGAGTATTTAAATTTTGCGCTTTCGATAAACGATGCATAAAATTGGCCCGTTTTGCTAAAACGTTAACGCAAACGTAGCAGTATACACATATGCAGAACAATATTATTACGCTAGATAGAAAGGAAATAGTATCAAAAAATCTATAAAACTCCGTAAAATTGATTTTTTTTATCGCAGCCGAATATTCTCGTGTCACTTTTAACTAATTGATGGTAAACCTGTACATGACGTAGCACGTAAGCGTTTCATTTACAACGTTCAATACACCCAGCAGAAGGACAGGGTGTTGTTTGCGGAGAATTATTGCCCTCTCGTTAGAAAACCGGCCGCCAGCATCTATCCTTTGCCATCCGATTTCAGCATGTTGAACGCACCGTAAATTGCAACAAAAACGAACCCCGATTTGGAACACGGACAGGACGAACGTAAGCCATGCGTCGAAAGTCTCACAAAAACATCGAACCCGGTCAGACAGCTGGTTCCGCAAGCTTTGGTCGAATTACGTACGGCATCGTTTATGCTGCCGTTTCGGTGCAAATGATAGAGTACGCAAACGCACGATGCTACGATACATGTTTTTAGTGGCGTAATGATGTCGAACGAGGATCAAGCAGAGACAACAACAGGACTCAGAAGGTGACAAAAGTAGTTCCCCATACATGGGGAACGAGAACCGTTAGGGCCGTAAGTCTGACTTCCGTGCTCGGTGCACGATGCTAGGAAGGATGAAGGTTGCTATTTGTCGAACGGCTGAACCAAAATCCCTTTTTAAACAAGCTTTAGGACCTTGCAAAGTTAGCCTCCACTGGCTAATGATTATGAGCGGGGAACCCGGAACCAGTCAGCAGCGTGCAACCAGACAATGCCACTACAAACTTCGACCTAATCCGAGCATCCTATTTTGCGTAGCTCATAGTCCATGAGCTCGGCCTTGCATACTTGTGTGCCTGTTATATATAAATTGTAGTTCCGAATTTTGGGCCTCCCAGCTCTGTTGACGCAAATTAAGTCAAAGTGTTACTCGCTGGCCACCTGTTTCGAATATTTCGGAGCGATTAACATGTTGCCTTGTGTCCGTGTATGCCTGAAACGTCGATTAGGTCCGCCATTGGATGAGGTCAGCTATTGAATCATGCGAAAATCGGTTGAGTATTTAACGAGCAATGCGTTGGTCTTGATGGCATCTATTACCAAAACGTGCACCGTACTATCTTTAGGCTATTTAACGAAAGGCATATATTATATCATAGCCAGATACCATGAAAGAAACGCTTATCTTTTTTCCATTCATTTAGTTTCTCACATAATCTTACATAATCCACCACCATTATGTGCGTGTTTACCATGATATGAATCGGATGACCGTTAATGTGACTTCGCATGGTTGCCGACACGTGCCAGGTTGATAAATGAATCAGTTAATTCGTTATTACGGTTCAACAGACGCGCAGCTAGGGTCGGTGTCTATTATTTGTCGGGTAATCCCAGTGCCATGCAAAATAATTCCGCTAAACTTGAGCATGTCTTTACAGAAGCCACAGAAACGAAGCATTCCAGTAATCATCAGTTAACGGATGGATAGTTATGAGACACTCCATAATCCTTTAATTCTATTTTTAATGTTAATGACACGACGATATAAATCCATCATGTTTATCAACGCAAATGTTGCTGTTCATTAAATCAATTGAATATTTTTGTTTAAGCACAAACGGTTCTTTGAAACATGCCTCATTAAATTAAATCGAAATCGAATTGCTCTTGAAACCATTAAAGAAATATTTTACTAACGTATTTTACCGGCACTGAGACTCAACCCTGTTTATGTGGCATTCAATGCATTTGTATCCTTGCGCTGGTAACTATGGAAACGAGTGAAGGCAACAAACTATCAACAACGACATTTACCAGACTCGATCCAATGTTGTTTGCCCACAGTGAACATGGTGAGATTTGGTGTTCGTTATTTTAGTTCATTTTTATTTTAAAAAAACCCTTGTTTTAGATACTCTCACGCACCAAATCTGAATCGGCTAAGGGAAACCGTAGCTCCGCGGGGTCAGGAAATTCTCGAGCCGTAACTATCCCATCGTTCGAGGAGTTTCTCCTGAAGCGTGACTACGTGGGCGCCAAGACCGTCCTTCAGGTGCGTTTGCGATGGACTTGGTCCCTCTAAAAAGTGCACATAATAACCTCGCTTTTACAGCGCTCCAAAGATTATGACGATGTACCCGAGCACCTGAAACAACTCTGGACAGGATTCTGCGATTTTCACATCGGTGAGTACAAGAGGGCCAAAAATTTGTATGAAACCATCTACGCAGCCGACGGCACGCAGAACGATGTGGCGTTCAACATTTGTGTCTGCATGTTTTACCTGGGAATGTACGACGAGGCCCAAAAGCTGGTCGAGGGGCTGCCCCAAAGCCCGCTAAAAATCCGTTTGCTGTTCCATCTCGCGCACAAGCTGAGTGATGAAGATCATCTAATGGAACTGCACGGATCGCTGCGTGATGTAGTCGAGGACCAGCTCAGTCTGGCCGGGATGCACTACCTCCGGTCGCACTACCAGGAAGCCATCGATATCTACAAGCGCGTTTTGCTCGACAACAAGGATCTCCTGGCGCTGAACGTGTACGTGGCCATTTGCTACTATAAGCTCGACTACTACGATATCTCGCAGGAGGTACTCGAGCTGTACTTGAACCAATACCCCGACAGCACGATTGCCATCAATCTGAAGGCGTGCAATCGGTTCCGGCTGTTCAACGGGCGGGCTGCTGAGCAGGAAATCAAACACCTGGTCGAGAGTGGCACGTTCGGTGCGGACCTGATCAAACACAATCTGGTAGTGTTTCGCAACGGAGAGGGTGCCCTTCAGGTGTTGCCCCATCTCACCGACATAGTGCCCGAGGCGCGGCTGAACCTTGCCATCCATCATCTGAGGCGCGGAGAAATCCAAGAGGCATACCAGCTGATGAAAGAAGTCCAACCAACGGTACCGCAGGAGTACATCCTGAAAGGGGTGGTCCACGCTGCGCTCGGACAGGAAACTGGCTCGAAGGAGCATCTGAAAAACGCCCAACAGTGTTTGCATCTCGTCGGAGGTTCGGCTTCCGAGTGTGACACCATCCCCGGACGGCAGAGTATGGCGTCGGCCTTCTTCCTTTACGGCCAGTTCGAAGAGGTATTGGTGTACCTCAACTCGATCCGTAGCTACTTCGTAAACGATGACATCTTCAACTACAACTACGCGCAGGCTAAAGCGGCCACCGGATACTACAAAGAGGCCGAAGAGCTGCTGCTACAAATTCACGACATCTCCATTAAAGCGGACAGCACGTTCGGCATGGTGCTCGCCAAGTGTCACATCCACGCCGGGCACGCCGACCAGGCGTGGAACATTTTTCTAACGAAGGACTCCACACCGGACGCGTTCGCCTTGCTGCAGTTAATTGCCAACGACAGCTACCGTGTCGGGGAGTTTTGGGTTGCCGCGAAAGCGTTCGATACACTCGAGAAGCTCGACCCAAACCCGGAGTACTGGGAAGGCAAACGAGGGGCCTGCGCCGGTGCCGTTCAGGCCATTTTGGCCAAACGAGGCAGCGGAGCTCCGCCGGGTGGGGTATCGGAAATTATTTCGCTATTGCGCGACTCCACCAATGCTCAGGCGGAAGGCATGTTGAGAGTTGTTCGCCGCTTTGCTAGTAGCATCAAGTGAAGGATGTTCGACGACTCACGACGACGAGTTAAGCTTGAGAAATTATTCATTAACTTACGAAGCAACGGTATAGATTTTACTACGGACCTATAATCAAACTAAATGCTACTAGACGCAATTCAATAAAAGAAACTTTCGATTCAACCTATAGGCAACAGAATGATGTTGGATTCATTTTTTGCAGAACAATCATGTGAAACATCATTCATTCGCGAAACCACATTAAACTCAACCAATCGAGAGTCATTAATGATGATCGAGAGTCATTGTGGCAGAATGCAACATCTGAATGACCCTCGAAACATCGGAAGAGTTGAGGACATAATTATTGGTTGGTAGCAACGGCACGCACATTGCACCACTAAGAACCACTGGGAACGGCCACTTGCCTGTTGTGGTACACCCTCGTAAACCCACCGAAAGCGGGCTGATTATACAGAATTAATTTAAACTTTTACCCAATTACCTTATCGTGTGCGATAAGCCGTTGCTTTACGGGACTACCTGCGGCAGATGAATAATGCCCGGTTTTCTTTTAAGCAGACGCTATGCAAATCTTTGTGGATATCTACGGTGTCTTTTCAAGGTTAAGAGTTACGGTATGATAACACTCATGAGACCGTTGGGAATAGAATAAGTTTGCAAACCAGTAACTCTGTTTAGCTGAATTAGCAACTCAAACGCACAAATTTAATTCGAAATTTTAACAATTTCGGCTCAACTCTAGAAAGAACTTGAGCTTTCGTTGCACTTTTGTGTTGGTATGGTGCTGTGTGGGCAGAAAATGGATTTTACAGACCATCGCAGCATAACCAACCGACAAAAACCATCTGGCACCCGACGATGAATGTGCTGAAGTTTTTCCCGTTTTATGCCACTCCATTTCCAAACAGTCTGTGGGAGCTCAAAGGTATGCTTTTCCAGAAGAAAAACCGACATTTGGTTTCTTTTGAAGGAAACATGCAGAGAGCATATTTTACAACAAAATTGAAATCAATGAATATTGCATACAGTAAAATGTATGTTCTTGGGCACATATAGCAGGCATATGAAATGGGAAGTCAGATTTGAAACCGAAATGTTTTGTTCGGTTGTTACAATGGAACAATTTCCTGTAAACGTCCTATGCAAACTGTAGCAAAGCTCAATATAGGCGAAAAGAATTCGCAAATATCCTTTATTATGTCTTCATTACGTCTAGACCGTAGTTGTAATCATTAATTAACCGATAACCAGTATTTACGATCAAATTAGGAGGCAAAGCCTTTCGGTGATAATCGATACAAATGAGGATCGTGCTTTAAGCAACCGTCTACCGCCCATTTCGTTGCGATGAATCATTCAAAGAGTCCTCGAATCCCGTACGCATTCGTCGTGTTTATTTGAGTTTATTTTGTTTTTATTTTGAATCAAGAGCGTTTTCATAAATTATCTACACACCTTCCTACTTATGCTTCTAGTTAAAGTGCTTTTTCGTCTTCATTTCCACTGTCGCTTTCCTACAGCAATATAAAAACAGCAATTCGTTAACGTCACAGTACTACGTACGTCCGCTGATATTGGCTATTCGGTTGGTTGCATGCAAAATCGCCAGCTCCGTATCAGCTGGTCTCCATGGGAACATCACAAACGGGGAGCTCGAATCATCGAAGATGGGAGTAC
This sequence comes from Anopheles cruzii, assembly GCF_943734635.1. Classification (NCBI taxonomy): domain Eukaryota; kingdom Metazoa; phylum Arthropoda; class Insecta; order Diptera; family Culicidae; genus Anopheles; species Anopheles cruzii. The sequence goes on from NC_069145.1 coordinate 13,085,666, forward strand.
CACAATCTGCGATCTGGCATTTCGCTACTGTCTCCAAATTTAATCAAGGAACAAGGAACCACCCGTTGAAGATGAACAAAAACAAATACGAACACACACCTGGGACATCGATGGTTGGGTTGAACGTTTATACGAAGTAGAAATCAAGAGAAAATAATTTAACTCCATTTGACTAGTTGTGCAAGTTTTGCAACTTTTCACAAGACGGTGTATTAATATTTTGCGCCTTCTGGTACAGGTCCCGATCGCCAAAGTTTCGCGCCTTCGTCAGCATAGTGTCCTCTGTATCGGGAATTAGAGCAAAACGGAGAAATACGCATTAGAGGCCAAACAGTCGATTCCGCTGAATCGGGCGGGCTTACTGTAATTTCGCTCTCGGTAACACGAATGTTTTAGACTGTTTAGATAGTCTTCCTCTACCGATGCTTCCAGCCGACCAACGGAACCCTGATACTCGGAGTGGAAATTTTCCTTTACGTAGTACGGAATTTTCAGTTGATTCGTTTTGCGGGGCACCGAAAACTTCCTGCAAAGAAAGCATGGAAACGCGCGCATTACGTATCGTCCCAAGGCGCTGGCAACCTGACACTGGCAACTTACTGGCTAGGAGTGAGACTGTAGATTGGATCCGAAATGAAGAACGAAGACATCATCGACAGCGCAATAAGCAGAATGATGGGCAGAAGGTTGATGAATGCTGCAAAACCCGATTGTGGCTGAAAGGAGGCAGGTTATCGTTAGCAATTAGCCTGGCAAGTGTTCTAAATAGACCCGACGCTTACCTCACGATACTGTTGTTGTTCAGCTCGATGAAACCGTCTTTGGCGTGTGTAAACGTGTTGCGTCGGGATTTCGCCGCCGAAAAACATATTAAACAGTTCCTCGGCGGTGAACTCCGTTTCGAAGCCACGCGAATACGCGTAATCATACTGATAGCGTGTTCGGCGCGTGGTTGGTTGATGGTGCTCCTCGGAGCCATACAGATCGTACGACTTTCGTTTCTCCGCGTCCGTTAGGATGGCCACAGCGTTACCGATCGCTTTGAATGATTCCACCGCACCCGGGGCATGGTTCTTGTCCGGGTGCAGCTGTAATGCCAGCTTTTTGTACGCCTTCTTAATATCCGAGTCGGTTGCATCCTTCGTAACACCCAGCACTTCGTAGTAATCTTTGCACCTACGGCAGAATCACAACATGGTGCGTAGTTAAGTGAACGAACCAAACTAATGAGGCGAAGGTATCACACACTTTTTAATCCGTTTCACCGCCTCAAGCTGGTCCGGTGTGTACTCAACCGTTTCGTTGCTTTTTTCCGTCTTTGGCGCGTCTCCTTTGGCCGCACTGCGCTGCCGCACACCGTCGTCCGAAGTGTTACCGGACGTGGCATTTTCCGCATACGCTCCACATTTGATCTTACTCAGCAGTTCTGCAATGCAAAGATCGATGTCAAGTCATCGAGAGTTGACCCTTGTGATGCCGAACCAACGGCCAGCAGCGTACCTTCCGCCCGTTTGGTCGAATGGAGTGAAATCGACTTGCTTAGCAGCTTTTCCGCTTTCTCTATCTTCCCCTCGGCCAGGTACTTTACGGCCCGTTCCACACAGTCCTCGGCAGCTTCCTTGTTCATGGTTTATTTTTATCCCCCTCGAGGAGCTATCCCGAGTAACCTTTCGAAGAATGGTAACAAGAGGACGAAGAAGATAAGAGAAGATTCTGCGACATCCGTACGCACTGCTGCAAGGCCAGCGGAGAACTCGGTATACAAACAAACTGCTCGGGGCCTTGATCTTACTGCTTGTCACGAATTCGGTCCGCGTGCCGCTGCGAAATTATGCCGTCTCACGGCGGATGCGGATGCGGTTGCAGCAAAGCGAAAACAGCAACTTTGGCCAATTCTAATCGACACACTCGCAAATCGTCATTATCTTTCAAACCAGGTCTTCTGATTTGGAACGTCGCAAAAGAAAAGAACAAACACAAAGTGACGTCTCAGTCAACAGCTGCTGTCACATTGTGCGAGTGCCTAGTGGTGATGCACTTCGTTCGAAGTAAACTTTTATTGTTTTGATAAACTTTGAAATTGTATACTTCAACTAGCAGGCCCGGCGAACTCTGTTTCGCCCCAGAGGCAATGGGCCCCCGGTGATAGGAGCAGTCGGTAACGCTCGTCCCTGTATCGCAGCTGGCCATGGGTTCGATTCCCGATTCCGGCGTTCCAGGGGGGGGTTGGCGCGGGACTAACAACCCGGCCCGTAAAAACGAACGTTTAGAAAGAGTATCAGAGATTAACATTGTCGCTGGTTGGTGCAGGCTAAAACCGTTCAACGGTCGTTGTCCAATAAGAAGAGAAGCACTTCATTTCGTCAGCTGATCTTGGAATTACTGGCAGTGTTTGGCGGAAATTTCAGGACAGTAAAATCATTGCCCGTCCAAAACATCTCGCAACATGCGCCAAACATCTCGATTATATACGTCATTCAGTTCACGATTTGGCGCTGGCATTCCTTATTGTTAGCTGGTATCTCCTTATTCACCTGAAGATCAGGATTGCTGGAATTGACACGAATCTTCACATTTTTCCCCAAACAAAACACGGTACGGTACAATTTCACTATTTTTAAGTAAATACTTACTGGGGAATGCTTCCCTACGATTAAAATTATTTCCCGAAAAAGCAAGTGTTTAAAATGAAGTGTTCAATATTATCTCCACGCACGTTAATTTTTTTAAGACGCGAAGGATGAAAGGAGATATGAGAAAGGAGATCCGCCTTTGTCGCTAAACAATTGCTCACAGTGGCGGATCGCGAGAATATAACTGGAGGTTCTCTCATTGGCTGACAATTTGCCAAACTATTCGGCGTTTGCGAGAGAGAGTGTAAGCATACGCAAGAGAGAGACAATTGCTTGCTGTTTCGCTCTCTGTCTATCGTTTGTCGATGCCGCCTCAGCGGGAGAGATCGCGTCGACCTTATTTGGATGGGGAAAGGGAAGGGGGGGGAGAAAAACACATTGTGCGTATTGTGGCTTCATTGTGACGCGATCGGATTATAAAAAGTATCCTATTTTACCCCCTTGGATCTAAGCTACCTCCACACCAATTTTCAGCCAAATCGGTTCAGCCGTTCTTGAGTTATAAAGAGAGGACCAATAACGCGGTACTCTTTTATATATATAGATTACTCAAACCGGAAGGGCTTAATGAAAACTATGATATGGGTCAATTGGGAGTCCCTAGTGGTTTAAAAGGAATATGGGCACTGGCAGCGGATTGCACGGCTGGTTCAATACGTTCCATTTGAGCTTAATTTTAGTCAAGAACTATAAATAGAATACTCTACCATACCCCCTCGCCCGATGCATCGAATCGTGTCAATGAAAGCACGAATTCGGAGAAAGTGATAAGTCGTACAAACACATCCACATCACCGCTGCACTTCGCGCACGGATGGACATACACGCGTTACTACCGGAAAGCGCACCGGTGTTCCGGTGTGGCATCCTTATCGATCAAACAGCGCAGAATGAAGTTGCTCAACTCAAATGGCCCGACCGACGCAGGGCCTCATACTGATAGCTGGCAAAGCACCCTTTTGGGTGGCGTGCCTCTTGGAATGGCTTTTCCCCTTCGTCAAAAGTTTCGCGTGTCTTGCGCCTGACTACTCGAAGGTGATTTGTCATACCGGGCTCCGTGCCGGCATTTGCCAGGGACTGCGCCTTTTTTTCAAACCAATGCTTCGATGCCGATCGAAGTGAAACTCTTTTATCGGGTTAGTTTACAGTTTGCCTAGCATGGTAGAGCATCGAGTAGACCAGTGGTACTACCGATCAGTAGGAGTACATCTCAGCGAAAGTGCAAAACCATTCAAAACTAACGTGCTAAACATCACCTTCGATGCGATCAAATCTGGGCCAAACAGTTTGTCGTAATCTTACAAAAAACGTTGTGTTAGCGTGATAGTTAATTCAGTTTAAAGAAAATATTGATACAAATAATCCTCAGTGAGTGAAACTTTAGCACTACTCGAATCAAGATGTTTAATTTGATTTCGTTGACATCTCCGGCTTCTGGTGTACATGTGCAAGGCTCATAATGCAGGCTGTAAAAGTTAGGTTTTAAATCAAAGCCCCACCTCGAACCCGAAGCCGACCTCGGACGTGCTCTGCAATTGATTTCGTTACTAAAGTGTTAGAATCTCATCGAAAAAAGCGCCTCTCGGTCTTCGGGTAAAGTTCGTTTGATTTATGAAATGATGCACGGCGACTGACGGAAGGCGATGTTCCGCATCCATCGGTGGGCTTTCGTGGCTTCCGGACGATCCGGCGAGTGATTACGGCGGCCATAACAAACGAATCACTATGACGGCGATGGTGTCGGTCGCGTGTAAATCGTAAACCCAACGAACAGCAACGGCCACCGGCGGCATACTACCGAAATGGGTGACTTTGGCTCCGGTGAGTGTGTAGTTCTTTTTTCCCTCCTTCCTAACGCTAGTGTCCTTAAACTGCTTTCATCGACTAAACCGAAAAAGTGGCACTGTTAAGCAATCTTCTATTCACTCAATTAAACACGACCGAGTGGTGATAGCAACGCGCGGCAACGGCATTCGTTTTTCAGCCGATTTTTACCAACCCGTTGATTGATGACTTCTGAGCGATATTTCCGACACCGGGAAGGTTGCGCTCAGACACCGCCATGTCTGGAACGTTTAATGACGATTTCCAACAACAGAAAAACGCTACTGGCGAGCCCGGCGAACAGCAAAAGCCAGAAAGCCCCGGACGCTTGATCTAGGTTAACCTCCGGCATTTTGACCCCATTTTCGGGACACTCTGGTTTTTCGGCAAACCAAAGTTTCCGTTGATAGTGCAGCAACCCATGTTCGGTGATCTTGAGCAGGGTAATGCGAAACGCCTCCTTGAACGGACTATCCTTCGCAAGGGCCAAGTAGATGGACCTTTGCGGAACTAACGGTATTTCCTGCAGCCGGCATCGATCGGCGTCGGTGAAAAGTCCTTAAACCAGACATGGGAAGAGAAAATCAAGCAAATAAAATAAAGTCTGCAGCTTAGCGGGGACATACTATTTATCCAGCTGTAGGCCCGATGAGCATCGCAGAGAAAAGCCGTTCTGTTGCGAGCGATAAGTGATATTCCTTCGGTAATGTTGCAATACGCGTGTCCGCTTGCGGTCTTCAGCCTGACAAGATCCTCGTTATTGGTTTCCTAATGTAAAGAAATATTAGCCTCTCGATAGATTTTAGGCGAAACTTTCCAAAGCCGTACGTAGTAATTTTTTAGATTCCCGTCGTCGTTTTCTGCAACGATGGTGAATTCGTTTTTCACCAGATCTCGGAACGTTGTAACAGTCTTAGAAGGAGCCACCAGGAGATAGCCGACCATATGAGCGATATAGAACTGGTGGAGTAGTGCCGCAAAAATAAATATCGTTTGAAGCATAACACGAATCCCGTACGAATTGGCTGGCGCAGTAAATCCTTGAAATTAATGCAAATAGAGAGCAGAATGTGATTGAAAAGAATGAGCAAAAATCGTTCGTTGAATTACGATACCTTGTTGGCTAAATATTTCCACCACGTACAGGCTGAGCCCACTAATGTTATAGTCTTCGTTCGATCGATTGTGCCGGCCGCTATTTCCCGGTGGACGATGGTGCATTTTATGAATCAACAGACCCGTCGCAGCACACAGCCCTCCAACGGCTAACCAGAGTTGTAAACTAAACGGCCGGAGAAAGATGTTTCTTCTAAAAGCGTCTTCCGGATGCAGAAATAGTACCACGGACCTTAAATCGATACACAGGACTTCTTAATCGCCAAGGAAAGGTGCTAATGCTTCTTATCATACCGCGACGTCCCAACGGCTGCAATAATATCGAACTTTTGACCACTGTTGCGATCAACCTCTACCGGATTTATAATGATATCGTACTGTGAGGTGTTATTGCTGGTCAGCCCTGTGTGCTGCTTGATGCTGTTATTAAAATAATCATGTTAGTAATTTACTCGATCAGTCGTATAGTATCCGTTGTCCGTACCTAAAATTGTGAACCACTGACAAACTATTCCATAACAGCTCTCCTATGATGCCACTTGGCTCATTGGCCCCAGTCAGTGCGCTCTAAAAATATGGAATCTGTTTATCGTACAACTTTACAGAGTTTTCACTTACTTTGAGACGGAGACCCTTCAGTGTAATGCCTCCGAAGGTTCGTCGTTTCTGGTATGTGCTTCGTTTGTCCCATATGTACAGACCGCTGACCATGTCCCAACTACCAATTTGATACACATTCACCTTCCTATCGTCTACCACCCGTTGACTGTACACATCGAAAATCGCTGCCATACTTCTCTGACCGCCCAGAAGATCACTCATCGGTTGCAGCAAAAACACACTCGAAGAAATGGTCATATTTAATCCGTCCAAAATAGCCCTGTTCGTCCTCATTACACCCGTCCCCAACAGAAGCAACTCCAAAGAGTAACCTCTCGGGGACAGGGTTTGCAGAACACTCTGCACACCTTGGCAACCCATATCTACAATAAGACCCACACGAACGTGTCCTGATTGGACGTTATACTGGAATCTCGCATCGTCTAAATTGGACAACTCGAGAAACGACAACATTCCGTGAAAGTTGTTCCGAATGAATCGTGCAATGGCGATCGATCCTGTCGAGATTATTCAATAAGTGTTTTGTAAGTTTTAGACGATTTATCTTTTCTAGAATATTGCACTGTTTTCGTACCTGCTTGCTCATTGCGACACTGCAATATGCTTGCCACGTGTAACTGGCGCCATTCTAGAGTGTCGATCAAAAGCTGTCCCTTGGCAGGCAGGCTGACTTGTGCTGACGATTGGTAACAAATCAGCACCACAATAACCGGAAGTAACCGGAACCAGTTGAAGGCAAACATTGCGCAAGACTGAGTGGGTGCCGAGCGGTGGAGTCCTTTACATTGAAATACGCAAAACGCATAAACGATGAAAAAGTAATTGAATTCGGTGGCCCCCGGGCAAGGCTTATTATCCTGTCGACGCATAAAACTGAGGATAAAATTGGGCCGCAGTCTTGTCTTAGTCGTTTAGAACTTTTACTACACCCCAATGACCACGTGCAAAGTGCAACGGCATAATGGATCTTATTTGTAAATCAGTTAGGGGAGCAAAAATTAGCCCTGGGCGTCATAAATAATTTTCGTCAAACATGATGAGCCATCCTCCGGCCGACATTATAAAGCCATCGTACTCTATGAAGGATTGTTTCATGTTTCTGATTTTCATGTTTCGAATTGTTACACCCGAAATGAGAAGGTGGCCTGTTTTAATACCTCTTCTGGTGTCGTTCACCGTTACCGTTGGCCGCTGGCAGTTGATAAAGAACTTTGTTAGCGAAACTCCCGTCAACTGCTTGACGGTTGTGCACTGTTTCCAGGAGTATGCTGATCGGGATCTGGTACAGTGGGTTCGAAAGCTGCATGCACATTTCAACGGACCAATATCATACATTGAGATCGGGGACAACAACGCGAGCAGCAATCGGTTACCGTTCTATGACTACCGCTCTAGGACATCCCTTCAGATGGGTGTTATCGTGAATCTCGAGTGTACCGGAGCAGAAACGTACCTACGGGATGTGTCGATGGCAGAACGATTGAATTCCTCCTACCATTGGCTCCTTTTCGGTGGACAGCACCAGTTTCAACCTATCGTCTCGTTCATAAGCGAATTGAATATCAATTACGATGCACGCATTGTGTTGGCCGTTAGTCATGCGATACCAATCCAGGATTCTTTCGAAATCTACGACGTGTACGGTACCGTCAAGCAAAGAGGAGGATGCGTCGAATTCAACTTTTTGGGCGTCTGGACACCGACGAGTGGTTGGCTGAAAGCACCCCGTAGACCTCAGGATCTTAAGCAAGTGCGATTAAAAGCGGTTATTTCGGTAAAAATACTTCACTTGTTAGTCTCAAAAGAAGTGTCTTGTCTAACCAACTAAACGGCTCGCTTGTAGACCCTGCGCCGGCATCAGCCACAGTCTCTGGAAGCTCATCTTCACACCAAAGTGGTTCCTCGCGTTTACAATACGCACCTGTATACCTACAAGGTGATGAAACTGTTGCAGTCACAGCTCAACTTCAGGTGTCCATAGGATGTTCCGACGACAGGATATTTTCCGAATTGAGTAACTGATAACTGTTGCGTCTTTCAACTGCGTACAGGGTGAAGCTGATTTTAGCAGCCCAGTGGCGGCTTGACCTAATCGGAACTAATTCGTCGTTAGGAGTGGTTGGACAAATGCAAATGAAAGTTGTAGATTTTTCTGTGGCACCCCTTGCCGTTGTGCAGGAGCGGGTATCAAGCTACGACGGGACGATTGAAATAGGAAACGGAAAGTAATATTGAGCCGTAACCCACCGTAACAATTAACGGTTTTTCTTAAAACATATTTTAATTTTCTTGCCAGATTCTTCTCTCTGTTCCGCCATCCGAAGGGTGGAATGAACAGGAATATTTTCCTCCATCCATTCCAGAGCACCCTCTGGATGTCGGTGGATGGCCTTCTAATTTTCGTAGCAGTCTTGCTTTGCACAACACTCGTTATTCGAAGGACAAACCAACGCTTTCCATTGAGCGACATTGCACTCGTGATGCTCGACTTGGTCGGTTTAGTATCGCAGCAGGGGTTTTTGGCCGAATCTAGTCTCTTTTCCAAAAAACTCATCTTCATGGTCTCCATCGCGTTCTGTGTGCTGCTTATGCAGTTCTATTCGACCTTCATCATGAGCTACCAGTTGGTACGGCCACCGAAAACAATCAACACGATCGACCAACTGATCGCCAGTCCGCTTAAAGTCCTGGTGGAAAATATGTCCTACAATATGGACTTCTTCAAGGTGAAGTATCCGGATAGGGCAGTTTAAGAGTGCCAGTGCGGAAGTCATTTCTTCTTTTGAATATTGCAGAGAACAAAGGATCCGGCAGTGACAAGATTGTATCAAAAGAGTGTACTTCCCTACGATGACGTGTTCTACAATGTAAGCACTGGCATCGAGTTGGTCAAAAAGGGCGGATATTCGTTCCAATGCGAAACATCTTACGCATATGCCTGGGTCATCGGTATTTAGCACACTCCCATAAGTCACTCCCGAACCAAGCCTTACTAAACAAAGTTTCAACCAATTGCAGACACGTTCACCGAGCAGCAGATTTGTGAGTTGCACTATATTACGGTTTTTCCGCATCGCGCAATTCACATTCCGGTCGTCAAGGGTAGCCCTCTGCGGGAACTTTTCAGGGTTAATCTACAGCGCATGAAAGAAACGGCGATTTTGGCCTACGATCGAGCACCATATTTCATTCCGAAACCGAAGTGCGTCCAGAAAAACAATGAAACGACGGCGATTAAAATGTCGGACGTGATTACGGCATTCTTGCTACTGGTCTGCGGACTTCTCCTGAGCTGTTTCTTTCTGCTCCTGGAGATAATTTTCGAAAGCCTATGGCTGCGGCTCGTAATTCAGCCTAATTATGCGTGGATAGATTAGGAAATCGTTGGCGCACGCAAAACAGGCAATCAACTGCTTCACGACACACGATTAACTATTTGAAATGATTCGAAATAAATAGATAACTAAATGAGAAAGTGCGTGCTCAAAGCAAATCCGAAGAATATCGCTTCGCTGAGCGCAAAAAACGTTATCAGAATGTGTACGGACTGGATCTGGATACAACTTCCCGCACCAACTTTCCGCGATTCTCGTGAATGAAGCTTTTAAACGACCGCACGTATTTAGTGAGGCATTTAATTACCTACCTTATCATCATCACTGAATGCTATTGTACCTGGTACGAACAGGATTGCATGTCAAACGCGAAATCACGAGTCTCATACGTGCGACCACAGCGTGGTCGCTACGCTCTCCGGGGTGTGAAACTTTTCCAAATTGATTTTCCTACCACCCCACAACCTGGGAATGCAACCGGTTCACCGGTCCTTTTGAGCAGCGAACACTCCACTCCGACGGTTTTGCGTTAACTGCGAGGATCCGTTTAAACGAGTATCGTCCAACATACGATGGAAAATTGCTTCTATATGCTGCTTTTGTACATACGCCGGAGCTACGGAAAGGATGAGCAGCACCTCTTGTTACCGATCGCGAAGCTAGGGTTTGCTGGCTTTGTAGGCTTTGCTCATTAACAAGCACGCCTCTATCGAATGCATCACGGTGGAAGTCGAGTCGCTGAGGGCTGGCAGAGTGTATACGTTAGATTGCCCCTTGGGTCATAAGATTTGCACATAATATTTGACAGACAGGCACAGGCCTCAAGAAAGCACATAACGAGCCATTTCGCTGGGCCCCTATATGCCATCATAGGGGGTCCTTAACGATTGCGCCTACACTTCGGTGGTGGCCATTAAGGGGTGCAATAAAGGCACTTCACGCTCGGAGAATCCATTCCAATTCGCACCCGAAACAAAAGGCAAACACATTCCACCGGTAGTGTGCGCTGCATAAATGTATGATGTGCGGTTTGCGCCACATGGCTCCATCTTCATCTATTTACTGCGGTCATAGCTCATACGTTACGGTTCCTTTCGGTACGGATGCTCTTGCCTTCTGCCCTCCGTTGTCTTTTGCACTGTTCAAATTGAGTGCGATATAGTCATGTGCGGTGCGTGGTGCGATAGAAGGTAGTTGGAAGTCTTCGGCGAGATTCTGATCGGAACAAAGTTCAGTTACTAATGCCAGGTCGATTCCGCTAGTTCGCTGGCTTTGGCGCCTTTCGACATATTTGTGTTTCTAGTGATTCCGCGCTGCTATTGGGTCAACGATGAATCCCGATGCTTGTGATCCGCTGGCCCATACCAGCATGTACCAGAGGGCGGAAGAAGGTCTCACAATGTTGCCCACCAATGCCATTCTGTAACACGTTTTAGAAAGTATTGCAGTTTTTAATCACTTCTTGTCTTGTCTATTTCAGATAGTGACGATAGTGACGGGGAAGGAGGATTAGGAAATGTGAGCCGCGTCATCGTGAGGCCACCAGGTAAGCTCGTAGATCACGTGTGAACGAAAACCTCTCCAGTAATTTCTGTGTGTAACACCGACAAACTCCATAAATTACATGTTTCAATGTTAATGTAGACCAACTTTTTTCGTAACTCGTTGTGAATTGAATTTTGTGAAAAAACTTGTGCTTGTGTCCAATTGAGATACACCATACCGTAACACTGAGACTGTGAATGATATTTCATCCTTCGGATGTAGCCGGGTGTCGACGTTAATCATAAAACACAAACCATTTTGTGGAACATAGAATCTAAATTGCAATTGTGCATTAAATTTAGATAATATTTTATTATGAATTGTTATCAGCACTCGGATGCGAATTTAAGAAAAATGTTTGATTTTCTTCCGGCATATTGCATAGCAGGTCCTTACAGGAACGTTCTTTTGTATTCGGTTCGTTGCGGTCAAATAAAATGCATTTGTTGGTTTTGTCGTCGGAGCTGTATGTATGTATGTTGACCACTACTGTTTTCAGAAATCAAAAGAGCTAACATTTATGTGTGCTTTTGTCGGTCGTTTGATGTATTGTTAGCAATACCGGCGAGCGCAAGTTACACTCGTAATCTGCGCCCCGTTACGCTTCCTGTTCGATGGAATTTTGCGTGAGACCAACCATTCGCCCTTATTCTACTTCACAGAAGAACTTGCTTCGCTTGTACGATAGTATTAGAGTAAAATAAATGATTAAGGTTCAAGAAGATTACTACTAGTGCCACAGCTTAAGCACGTTCTCCTCGGATACGACGCGCCAACTGGATGTCCTTGGGCATGATAGTGACGCGCTTGGCGTGGATAGCGCAAAGATTGGTGTCCTCGAAAAGACCGACAAGGTAAGCCTCGCTGGCCTCCTAAAGATGGGAAGAGATCAAACGAAAGCGTTGAATAAGCAACTCTTTGTCGTGTGCAAAGTGTGGTCTCTTCGTACCTGGAGAGCACCGATAGCAGCGGACTGGAAACGCAGATCCGTCTTGAAATCCTGGGCAATTTCACGCACCAGCCGCTGGAAGGGCAGCTTGCGGATCAGCAGCTCAGTCGACTTCTGGTACCGACGAATTTCACGCAGGGCCACCGTACCGGGACGGTAGCGATGCGGCTTCTTAACACCACCGGTGGACGGGGCGCTCTTACGGGCAGCCTTGGTGGCCAGCTGCTTACGGGGAGCCTTTCCTCCGGTTGACTTACGTGCTGTCTGCTTAGTACGCGCCATGTCTTCTTATTCTGTGAAGACGAATGTGAGAGAGCATAGAAGTATGAGAGACAAAGCATAAAACATAATACAAAAACAAAAAAGAAAAAATGGGCGCCTGGTCCTTGTCCTTTGCCGACGCTCGTTCCAAACAACAACACGTCGTTAAAATTGCAAGAGTATAGTTCTCTCGCTCTATCCAAGCAGCCGCGTGTGCATTGTGGTCGCGCGCCGCCGTCTGGGCACATGCGCCCTCGCGCTCCCCGCCAAAAAGCTACTGAAAATCGATAACGAAGCCAAACAGCTATACCAAAGCAGAATAACTTTCCATTTTCTTAGGGCAACTCGCTACCAACCAAATCCAAGATGTCCGAAAGGCTGTTCATTCACAAATATTTTTCTAATAAAATGTCACTAATCCCAATTATGGAGTGACCTTTCATTCATCAAATAATTACAAAAAAATTATGCAATGGAACGATCGAGCAATTTAACATTATCTAAATAAGTTTTGCATCTTGATATTCATTAAATATTAAATTCAAGAAAAAGTAAAAACAAATAATTTGAATAATTTTCGTCCTTAACAAGTACATGTTTGCATTTTTTTACCATTTTAATATTAATATTTTCATAGTCACATAATTTAATGATAATATAATCTGTTTTGGTGTCAATTATCAAACTCCAAGCTCAACAAAATTTAAAAAAAATTCAAAAAAAAAATTAATATAATTTACACCACTTATTGAAATTCAATTTGCATTTCTAAAAAACAAAAATGCCCATCAACCTTCAGAAATTAATTTTCCACCTTCTCTTTGTCCCTCTAACCCGCGATACTCGCTTCCAGCTTAGTATCGCTCACAAACAAAATGGCGTCGTACGCGAGCCACTGACGGGCATGTCGAAGAAGCGGAGCGCACAGCGAAAATGCACCTTCGAAATTTATTCCTTCACGTCACGACGCGTCGCCCGCGATTCTGGCTCGGGCGCAAGATGAATCACCCCGCCACCCCTCACTGCACGAACCAACCACCTCCCGTGGGAATGGGCCACGGCCACCACTGCGTAGCACACCAACTGAACCGCGATGGCTCCTAACCTTATACCGAAGCACACTTCACTTTTAACAGAGCACCTTCGCCCGCAAGATGAGGCGACACCACGGCGGAGCACTAGCGCTACCGATTGGGGCCGTCCGTTCCGAAATGGGGCTCACTTACCTTTCTGTGTTGTATTGTTCTGGTTCAGGATTTCAAGCAAATCAGCCTGCAAGTTGTAGCTTCGTCGAAACGTCACGTCAAACGAAACGTCAAAATTTTATGAATGTTGTTTTTATGAATCCGATTTTGGAACCTAACTAAGACACTGCGAACCTGACACCCGAGTCAACCTACGAAAATCCCGAACACGAAAGGCATTCCACGCTCGAGCCGTAGAGCTGACTCTTTCTCGCACTCTGCTTGATGCCGCAAAGCGATGGGCTATTTGTCTCACTTTCGCTCTCCCGCGCTCCGTGAAATGTTAGCCTCGTACGAATGGAACAAGCGCATGGCACGCTGTGACGTCAGAATATCTTGTGTGCCGTAAAATTTACATTAACCTCTCTAGATATAAGAAAAACGTTGGAAAAGTTCGATAAAGTAAGCGTTTTCGAGTTCACCAGCTATCCAATTCGGCACGTATTTCTGACGTTCGTTGCAATATTTGTGTGTCCATGGTGACGTCACGGCACGCGATAGTTCGTGTTGGACTTCCTTGTCAATAGAGCCCACCCATGGTAGTGTAAGTGAAACAGCTCGCTCTCTGTTTACGGCTGTGGAAGACAGAGAATTTTTGCGGCTGCTCTCCCACAGACCGTGGGTTCACTCACACAGTCGAAGCGATAACAGCTGCGGTAGTTCATCGGAATTTAAATGTACACGTGTATATCCGCGAGTTTAATTCTACAGCTTCTTCGCACTTTTTACCACTTCATAGTCATTCGAACTGAAATTGAAATAGGGATTGAATTTAAAACATACGGCGATTGCAATAAACGTTTCATTTTTCCTTTCGCAGGACACAGTGGAAAAGCGAAACGGGGTCATTTATGCTTCGATGCTGCCTTCGAAACCGGGAACCTTGGTCGGGTGGACTTGGTGGGCGAGTTCGAGTACGATCTGTTCCTGCGGCCGGACACGTGCAATCCGCGGTACCGATTTTGGTTCAATTTTACCGTGGACAACGTGAAGCAGGATCAGCGCGTTATTTTCAACATCGTTAACATCAACAAAAGCCGCAACCTGTTCAAGGACGGCATGACCCCTCTGGTGAAATCCACCAGCCGGCCCAAATGGCAACGGTTGTTGCGTTGCGAAGTGTTCTACTACAAGTCGCCGGTCCACCAGAACCACTACGTTCTGAGCTTTGCCTTTGGGTTCGATAAAGAAGACGAAGTCTATCAGTTTGCCCTTACGTTTCCGTACTCGTACTCTAAGATGCAGGCTTATTTGAACGCATTGGAGCTTAAGTTCCCCGAATCGTACGAACGGTCATCGCTGGGAACTAGCATCGTAAGACACTGCAGTGTGCCTTCACGAAGAAAAACTCCAAAGTCATTTTGCATTTATTTTATTTTTAGCAAAACCGAAAGCTTGAGTTAGTCACATTCGACGAGGTGAAGAAACCGGATAAGGTGGACCAAAAAAACGTGATTCATATGGTGGTCATCCTGGCGCGGCTTCATCCTGGCGAATCGCCGGCCTCGTATGTGGTGCAGGGATTGATCGAGTTCCTAGCAGCGGCCAGCCAGCCGATCGCGAAGGCTCTGCGCGAGCATGTTGTTTTTAAAATAGTGCCAATGCTGAATCCGGACGGAGTGTTCCTAGGTAACAATCGGTGCAACGTCGTCGGTCACGATTTGAACCGATCGTGGAACAAACTGTCCCAGTACACGCACCCAACACTTGTCGCTGTGATGAAAATGCTCAAGGAGTACGATAATTCCAGTGTGAGTATTAACGGAGCAAGGATGTGGAAACTTTTTACCCAAACCGGACCATCTTTATAGTGCTACCAAGTCGACTTCGTGATCGACATTCACGCCCATTCGAGCCTCACCGGAACGTTCATCTACGGCAGCACCTACGATAACGTGTACCGGTACGAGCGGCATCTGGTCTTTCCGAAGCTGTTTGCTACAAAGTGTGAAGATTTCTGCCAGGAGCATATGATGTTCAACGCGGACGATCGGAAGTCTGGCACAGCGCGGAGAAATTTTGTCGAAGTTCTCAGCGACAACGTAAACACGTACACGCTGGAGGTGTCCATGTGCGGCTATTATCTAAACGGGACCAACATTGTCACCCAGTATACCGAGGATGGCTGTAAGGATCTGACTCGGCCACTGAAATATCACGTTGAATGTGCTTACGCTCCGTACCTTTTCCTTACAGACATGCGTATAGGCAGAAATCTTGCCCGGACGTTCCTGGAATATTACCGCTTTACGAACATTCTGCCAATACCGGCGGTTGATGACCTGCGGCCGAGAAAGGGTCGCCCCCGGACACACCGTCCCCGACCTCGCTCGAAAACGCGAAGCGAAATTCGAGCCCGGCCCAAAACAACCCGCGCCTATGCTCCGATCAGTTACACTGATCTGTCGATCTGTTACGACAGTGCCACGTCGGATGAGGGATCGCCGGTACGATACATGTACCATGGGCACGGGGCGTACGGTGGGTTGCGGATGCGTCCCCACGTCCATCAGGACCAATTTTCGCTCTCCAACATCCAGGCGGCACGGTTTAGTAATCTTGACTTTACCAGCGACTATCGGCTAAAGGTGCCGAAGATGAAGGCAGCGCAGACGGAACAAAAGATGCCCCCGATCGAAATGCTGACCATACCGCCGAAGCCCCATCTCACGATTATCGACTTCAATCAGCTGACACGGGGTGGCCTAGAAGAGGCCACTGCGGGGCGTACGATTGAACGGGAGAAGGAAAAAATCCGCCGCCATACACTAAAGTCATCCTCTCGGAAGGCGTAAAGTCACGCAGAAAAACGAGTCAGCTGGCAGCTACGGTATTAAAATGTAAAACAATTTTCTATTCGCAATTTTTCTAAAACGGTTTTAACGAATCTAGTAAATGGCTCAGTTCCGCAGAGCAATACAAGCAGCGAACTGGCATCCCCCGTAAGACCCGTTAGTAAACGTTCGATATCATTCGCTTCCATACGCCGGCCGTGAATTGGTTCGTTGTATTTAATCTTTTCCGAAAATCTTTCGTCATTCTCTTCACAACTTCTGCGAGATATGTAAAGCGCATACTTGAAGTTCCAATAGGCGGCCATCGAACGCAGCTCTCTTCGTAGCAACAGGCTGGATAGATCTCGGAAGCAGGCCCAGAGCGTTAATCTTGTTTCATCTTCTTCGTCATCAAGAATCGCCCTCAGCGCGCTATAGACCGGTGCTATGGCAACTCCTTGTGCAAAGGCCACCACATTACAGTACTGGTTGCGCTCCCATCTGAACTCTCCGTAGACTCCTTTCCATTCGGTCTTACTTCCGACGCGAAGCGTTAGAAGGTAATCGGTCATCGCACCGCCTGCTTCCATTTTTATCAGCACATCAAAGCTGCGCTCTTCCGGTTGAAAAGCAACTGGTGTGTAAGGCCTACTGAGGTACAGATCTGCCTCACTTTTATCGAACTTTTCGATGCGAGAAGCAGGCGCTGGTGATTGGTGATAGCCCATGGCTGAAGCTGGATGCCTTTCACGCCACGCTTGTAACCGAACATCGGGTGACTGATTTGTGGTATCACTTCTTGTTTTTGGTGCGCGCAGTAGTAAGTGGCATCCTGCCGGAACCACCAGCAGACTATCGTTATCCGGAGGGTTTAGCAGTCGAAACCGGAACCGAAACACTTCCTCCGTTTCCTGCTCGATCGAGCAGCAGGTGAACTCTTTGTACGCCCGATCCAAGACGTTGACGGTCCCGAGTGGCAATTGTTGCCGAACGGGCTTCAAATCCAGCACACAATTGGTGCATCCAGTGCCGCAGCAGTCCGGTTCATCGCTCATCTCTAAAATCTTCGGAAAGTACCAGCCCGTAACCCAACTTTTGCTACCTATACGAGAATGTAAACAAATGGCCTCTTGTCGCACGATGACAGCTCGCAGTGAGTCAATAGACGGCTCTGCCGCGGCCTTTCCTAAATTTTTTCTTCATTTACGGCAAATATACTAATCTTTTCTTGTGGCACGTCCGTAGATCATCCGATACCGATTAATCGGTTTCTGTACGAAAGACGGCAGTTCGAATTCTGGCGGTGCACTTAGGCCGGTGATTAATACGGCTCTACCCTTAATAAGTAACAAATTACTTGTATTTTAAATAGAAACAATGATTGACGAGTTCTCTTTATTAATTATTAACGTAGAATAAGTATGTACGTGTTTGTACGTATCACAAGGTTGCTCTTTAAACGCCCACCTTCCCCAAGGCTGTGTCAGTTTTCGGGTCGGCGGTGACGTTCTGCACGGTTACGATCGTCTCGTTAATGGTGGTCTGCATTTTGCGCATGTTCTGTATCTGCAGCAGTCGCAATATTTGTGTGGCCTTTACAACATCTTCATCGCCCTTCCGTGCACCGCCTGCTGCTACGAGTGGTTTGCCGGTGCCAAGCTGAGCGATCGCGATCGGTTGACCGGTTACGAGCTGTTCCTTGAGGGTTTCCTTGTTCAGACAGTCGTGAATCGCCCGTCCCGCTGCCCGCAGCGAAACGAGGTGATCCGGGTGGTACGCAATGCCAAGCCGATCGGCCAAGTTCCGGGCGCCCTCGGCAAACTGGGCGTTGGTAAAGTCGAGGCTATCGAAGGGGTTTGTTGACTTTACCTCCGGCACGGTGGAGCGCTTCTCTTCCTCCAGCTTCCGCGCACCCGTCAACGGTCGGTAGGTGTCGACGTTGTCGGAATACTCCAACCGGACCGCGTGTAGTAGCAGCCACGTTAGTTGCTCCTGACGCGTTACCAGTTCCTGCGGCATACCCACGTCGCGCTTGTACGTTTCGTATGCCATGTCCCAAACGTTGACCGCGTCCACCTGCTTGAGGTTTTCCCGATTTTCAATGCTATAGTGACGTATCTTCTGATCTTCCAACCATACGATCAGGGCATGGAACTCTTTTGCATCTATATTGGGGATGGATTGCGGAGAAGATCGAAGGATAGGTTCCGAATTAGTCAACGTCACTAAACACCTACCTTGCCGCCCTATTTACCTACCGTCGATATTGACCGGTTGGTCGCCGGTGTACTGCAGCGCGGTCAAATATCGTTCAAACATTTCTCAACTTGCGAAAATTTTACAAACAAGAAAAGTGAAACACCGGCAGGCCAAAGAATTCCCCGTGATTGCGTGCGGTAATGACAGTTCGCGAAGCACAAACTTATCGTTTGTGCCAAGGTAACTACATCGTGTGACTCTACACGATAAGTCGCACCTTGACAGCGACTTTGTTTACGACGGTGCGATACAGTAACTGCTTCTCCTCTTTTCGTGTAATTATAATGAGCGATTCCGTTGTCGCGGGCCGGCACAGGGATTGTTTACCTTGCCGGTTGGTTAGTGGGTTCGGTGTGATCGGAATTGGAGTATACATTGCACTGCAGGCACAGAAACGACCCCACAAAGTGGGGCGCTACACTTTGCACACCGTAGCTCTGGGTTCGTATGCTCCGCAAACGCGTCGAAGCTTCCGCGGACTAATACTGTTCCATTTACTTCCAGCGGCCGGAAGCATCGGTATTGCTCGACTCCTAGACGTCTACCCCTTTGGCCACGATGCGGAAAAGTAATGCAACATTCCGAGGGCCACCATTGAGTCAGATTTATTTTTAATGATTAGTT
This sequence comes from Anopheles cruzii, assembly GCF_943734635.1. Classification (NCBI taxonomy): domain Eukaryota; kingdom Metazoa; phylum Arthropoda; class Insecta; order Diptera; family Culicidae; genus Anopheles; species Anopheles cruzii. Next base: position 13,104,851 of record NC_069145.1, read on the forward strand.
TCCAATAAATGATCACTGTTTAATTCCCACCACTCCCAACTTTGTGTCAGTTCGCGGGTCTGCCGTAACATTTTGTGCCGAAACAATTGTTTCGTTGATGGTGGTTTGCAGCTTGCGGACACTCTGTATCTGCAATAATCGCAGAATTCGAGCACCCTGCTCCAGCGCGGCATCGTCTGTGAAGCCCATCCCGTTGCCCTCGTCGATCGGAAACGGTTTTCCCGTCACGACACGTTCTTTGAGTACCTCTTTATCGAACGACGTGCAGATTACTTTTGCGGCCGCTTGTAGAGAGATCAGATGGGTCGGATGGTGCGCAATAGCCAGGCGCTCGGCCAGTTTGTAGGAACCTTCCACGAAGTCGGCATCCGACTGGTCGTAAGCGTCGAACAGGCTGGTGGATTTAATTTCCGGAGCGGCCGTTCGTTTTGCTTCCCCATCCTGCTTTTTGGCCGCGGTAATCGTTTTGTACTGACTCGCTTCGTCAGTGTATTCAAGTTTGATAGCGTACAACAATAACCACGCTAGTTCTTCCCGTTGGGTTTTTAGCGGGGCGGGCATGTTTATGTCCTGTTTATACTTTTTGAACACTTTGCTCCATTCCAGCGCGTTGATTTTGCGTAACGCATCGCGCTCTTCGATGGGGTACAGCCGTATTTTCTGATCCTCCAGCCACACGATAAATCCTCGAAAATCTTTCGGATCTGCAAACACCGCCACAAACTGGAGAATGATTAACCGGAAATTGGGCACAGGGCTCAAACACAAACCTTCAAAGTTAATCTTTCCTATTCGAGGGTATTGCAGCGCCGACAGGTATCGTTCAAACATTATTTAAAATAAATAAAATCTTTTTCGATTTGCGTCTTGTTCGTTCGGGCTTCGTTAGCTTCGGCGTCTTTGATTTTTATTCATTTCGATTTGGCAGACGCGAAGTGAAGCCTGTAAACAAACGAATCAAGATTGCTAGACCTGCGTCTGTAGCTACCTTGAAGACCAATTTAAAAGGACCGCTTGTATCCGAAGTTGTGTATAAATACCGACGAAGCTTTCTACTTTCTACTCTACCCACAATTTATTAACTTAACAACAAACGAATAAATCCATCCACGGAAAACTCTGTGTCGCAGCCTCATTCTATGCCATTGAAAACAACCATAAAACAAAGCAAATTGGCCCAATGCCTATTCCAAACACTCCTTCCTCCTCGGTAAAGATAAACGAAGACATCTCGGCCCATTTTTGGGAACCACAAACCCCTCGGACGAAACGGCTGGCTACAATAAACCCGATAAAATTGTTTGGCCACACCGTCCTTGTGCTTGTTTTGCAAATTGGACCAGTATCTTTAAAGTAGGTTTGGTTATCGTTTTACGTCACGGGTAGAATGCTTTTCGGAACCAGCAACGCAGAGCGCCGCAGTATAATCTCTTCGCAGAAGTGTGAAGCAGAGTAAATCATTTCCGGTGCCCGACCTGACCTGGCCTGGCCCGGCTCGACGCGGGCCGCTTTAGTTTGCGCAGTGAGTTGCCCGTTGGGATCGGGCAACTCAAGTGGCTGTTTAGACGGCCGTAAAATCGATTGTTATCTACGCTGCGCGATACGGAATGCGATTCTTGTCGCAAACTTTCGTCCCATGGGTGTCCCGGGGATGGTATGGCCGGTTGAAAGATAAGCTGCAAGCTTTATATTGTGCTTGGCAGGATCGTTTTCTCCGCCATTCATGTCGTTACGGTGAAGGAAACGGATCGTTCCAGAGTAACGATGGCGAGCCATACGACAGTAATTTGTTGCGCCTTTTTGCTGGCCACGTGTGGCTTAGTAGGACATGTGGACGGTCACGGAATGGCGCTGGACCCGATTGCTCGTGGATCACGCTGGCGCTGCAATCCGTTGGCGCTCCCGAACTACACTGACAACGAGTTGTTTTGCGGTGGCTACCAAGTGAACTGGAACACGCACGGCGGAAAGTGCGGTGTGTGTGGCGACAACTACGGGGATCCCGCACCGCGCCGCCACGAGTTGAACGGTATTTACGGCCAGGGCGATATCGTGAGGCAGTATTTGCGGGGCAGTGTGATCGAGGCGCGCATTCGCATCACGGCCAACCACCGAGGGCACTTTTTCTTCGACGTGTGCAATCTCGATACGGGAGCGGAGGACGACAGTTGCTTCAACCAGTACCCGCTGTACCTGGTCGATGGAAGCCGTGAGTGGCAACTTCCCTCAACGGACCCCGGAGAGTATTACATCAATCTTAAGCTGCCCGATGCGCTCGTGTGCAGTCACTGTGTGTTCCGATGGACATATGTAGCAGGTAAGCAGGACGCTATTGAAGCATTCCTCACCAGGCAAGTAACGTGCCCATATATCGCACCATTCGTTACAGGCAACAACTGGGGTTACTGTCCCGACGGAACCGGTAAGCTTGGCTGCGGGCCGCAGGAAACATTCAAAACGTGCTCCGATGTGCGGATAGCAAACCCGGCCGACTTTGTGCCAAACTTTGCGTACTGTACAAAAGCGGTTTAGCGGAATCTACGGAATCACACCGGTGTGTGCCAATAAACGGAATCTGTTTTCAGTGATCTGAGTGCTGTAAAGACCTTTCTCGATACAGCGAATGATTGTCCCGGAAACGCGATATTTTTATCTACGCCAAAAATTATTTCAATTTTATTCCACGTTTAAAATACAAATCCTCTTCAGTTATGCAGAGTGGAATAATTATGTATGACATGTAGTGGCAACGGGTGATTCTCTTACGGAAGAAGTGTTTTTCTTTGTATTCATTAGTTCCGCTCTCGTTCTGTTTCCTCGCAAAGTTCCAATTGTTTCACACAAACACATACAGGCACCTACAATGCGTACGCACCTAGAATACGCGCTTCCATTCATTCCTATGCTCCTCGTTCAACCTGTGACTACTTACAATGAACCTATTCTGCTCTATTCCTACGAACGTGAGTTCCTATTTGTAGCAATCGCGCAAAAACCATGATTGAAATAAAGGAAACTAGTGTAATTTAAATTAGACTTCATAGCAAAATGATAAGGTCAGCGCAGCATAACTCTAATGGCATAACTCTTTTGCCTCAGGAGTAATCGATCGGAGCCTACGAACAGCAACGGAGGCAGCGACGAGCTTTCGTCCCTTCCTTCGTGGTCCGTTACGTACTCCTCGTCCTCCAACGGATTGCCATGACCAGACTTGCACACTTGCGCAGAAACTGCGCACCCTTGGCTTCGTACTGCGGTTATCCCGAGCTCAGTCACGTGGCTAAAGCTACTACTTCTTTTTCAAGCTCTCCAAAAACTGCGACAAATCGTACTCCTCGTGGTACTGCCGGTCGTCCCACAGCTCGGGAAGGCTCTCCAACACCGTTTTGAAGGGTGCCGCAGTGGCTCCTCCCGTCGGTGCTCTTCCGTCACCGCCGTTTGTCTCTAGACCACCGGATCCACCGCCGGTAAGTGAGTTGGAGCGCTGCATGGAGCCACGGCGTGCATTGATTCCCGGCATTGATGCTGCTGCTCCGGCAGAACCACCATCCAGCCGCGTACTACTGTCATCGGCGAGGGTGAACAGATCGAGCAGCTGATCGGTGCCCATCGTTTCCATCGAGGCGTTCTCGTCGCTCACGACCGTGTTCGCGGTCTGCAGTTTGAACTTTTGCAGTCCCATAATCTTCTCTTCGAGCGATTTGCGCGTTATCAGCCGGTACACGTTGACTACCTTCTTCTGGCCGATCCGGTGTGCTCGGTCCATCGCCTGCAGATCCTTCATCGGGTTCCAGTCGTGCTCGACGAAGATAACTGTATCGGCACCGGTCAGATTGAGACCAAGTCCTCCCACCTGTTGTTGGCGCAAAAACGAAAGACCAGAGGATTAGCAGAGCAGTAGGAACTAAGATCGTAATCACCACTTGACGACGTGGTTATGAGACCGTTGCGCGGGGGTCTCTTTGACGAAAGGGAGGTAATCGCCACCACTCAAGTGCGAGAAGCCACGGTTTGAAAGGAAGTGTTACCTGCGTTGTTAGAAGCAGCACATCGATGCTCGGATCTCCGTTGAACTTGGTCACGATGTGGTGCCGGGTGCTCGGCGGAACGCTACCGTCCAACCGAAGGTACGATACTGTCGGGAGGTGCTTCTTGAGGAAATCGTTTTCGATTATGTCCAACATGGCCTTCAGCTGGCAGAATATTAGTGCCCGATGTTGGTTCACCGACATGTCCTCGTTCGTGCCGATGCCACAGTCTAGTAAAAGTTGTCTGGAAGAAGAAACCGAACAGGTTTTCGGGGCGCCATTAGAAAGACTTCAATATGGTGTGCGTGTGTCCGCTTACTTCAGAACGGGCAGCTTGGCCGAATGCTCAATATCGTCCATCGAGGAACCGTTCCGGGTGAACTCCCCGACAATGTCCTGATACTCGGGGTGCGATGGCGAAAGGACTAGCTTAGGGTGGTTGCAAACGTTTTGTAAATATCTAACCGGAAAGAGAACATTAAAACAGGTCAAAATCACACTTTCTACAGGGCCCGTGTCGCCGGCGCTCACCTTAAAGCTTGAAAGACGTGCGTCTTCTTGTTGACCGGACCCAACGGCTGGCCGTCGATGTGCTCGAGACACTCGCGAATGTCGGACGAGTGCAGATGCATCCGGCTAAAGTCCTCGTACAGCCGCTCCTGCAGCGGGCTTAGCTCGCACAGCAAGTCTTGCGTAATCTTTGGCGGTAGATCAGTCAGCACGTCCTCCTTGACACGGCGCAGCAAAAACGGTAACACCTGCCGGTGCAGCGCTTCCATCGCTAGCGCTCCTGCTTCCTGTTCCTTCGGCGAACTTTTCGGATCACGACTGGCAAGAATCGGACGACTGAAGCGGGTGCTGAACTGCTTCTCGGTCCCCAGAAAGCCGGGCATCAGAAAATCGAACAGTGACCACAACTCCAGTACGTTGTTCTGAATCGGAGTGCCCGACAGGATGAGCCGATGGTTCGCGACGAGCTGTTTGATCGCTTTGGAGCTCTTCGTTTTGCCGTTCTTGATGATGTGCCCCTCGTCCAGGATGCAGTAGTTCCACTGGACCGACCCAAAGAACTCGATATCCTTCCGTACGATATCGTACGACGCGACGATCAGATTGTAGGTGCCCAGCTTGTGGCGCAGTTGCTCCCGGCTGACGGGCAGTCCGACGTAGTGCAGCGGGCGCAGAAAGCGCGTCGGAAGAAACTTTTCCACCTCGTACACCCAGTGGCCGGTGAGCGTCGGTGGACAGATGACCAGGCTCGGTAGCGGGGCACAGTTTCGATCGAGACTGCGCTGGTGGTGATCGGCCGCCAGTATGCAGATCGCCTGCAGCGTCTTTCCGAGGCCCATATCGTCGCACAGGATGCCGTGCAGTTTGTAGCGATTCAGAAACCACAGCCAATTGACGCCCGACTGCTGGTAACTGCGTAGGTCCGCATTAATCTTGACCGGAATCTGGAAGTCCGGAATCGTCTTCGGCGAGAACAGGTACTCGAGGAACCGTTTGTCCTTCATCTTGCGCGTTTTGAGATCGTCCGAAAGCGAGCGCGTGCTGCCACTGTCCGCGGCCAGTCCATCGAGCGGCATCAGCTGGATGAGCGTCGCGAAGCAGTGTGTCGATACGAGTCGCACCGACTGATCCGGATCACTCATCCGACCGAGCAGGGGTACCACCAGGAGCACCACATACGGAACGATTTCGAACTGCAGCCGATTGACGATGCAAGCGATCGCTTCGGCCGCACCCTGGCGCTTGATGACGTTCTCGATGCAGGACAGCAGTGGCACCACTTCGTTAATAACCATCGTCATCACGGTGGCCGTATCTACCGACGCGAGCGTTGCCAAGCAACGGCCTACCATGTGACGGATCGCTTTCAGTGGATGCCGCAACAGGAGACACAGCTTCGGAAGCAACTCGAACAGCTTACCGTGTAACGACGGGGCTAGGAACGGTGCGGCCACTTCCAGCAGCTGCAACGATGTCATGAAATCGTTCGTTTCGTCCTGAGCCACCACATCCTGCGCAAGTCGATCGACGTAGTCGCCACTCACGCGGGAGGTTATCTTTTCGAGCAACAGTTGCCACACGATGGGCAACTTTTCGGGCAACAAAGCACCGAACTGGGCGCACATCGTCGTGATTGCGGCCGTCGCACCGAGACGCTGCGTTCGGGCGTGCTTTCGACTAACTTCTTCACTCTCCACCGTACCGCCGGTCTGTTCCTCGTGCGGTAGTACGGGAGTACCCGAGACGGACGAGGAGGAAGCGGACATGGAGAGATCAACGGGCACTGGTGCGGCCGGTCTTCCGGGACCACGGGTCCCGGGTGTTCCACTTCCCGTCCCCGGCCCACTACTGCTGCCCGGGCTTTGATCTTTGCTCTTTTGCTGCTTAATCAACGCCAGAATCCCGTGGTACGGATTGGAGTCGCCCGTGTTGCTCGCATCGAAGTGCTGCAGTTCCTGGTCCGGACAGAGGACCTTTGGGGTAAACTCGGGATCACTCTTGAGCAGCGTGCACAGATTGGAGACAATTTTATTGTTCGGACACGGTGTACGGGCCGTCGCTTGGTCGAGTAGTCCGCTTAAATACTTGGCCGACAGCTTCTGCAGTAACTCGCACTCTTCGCGCTTGATGGACTCCATCAGTGGCTTCACGACCGGATTTAGACGATCCTCCGGTAGACAGCGCAAACACACGACGGCACCGGACACCGACGACTGGGTGCTGATGTGAAGCGTGGTTTGTTCGAGGGCTGTGGCCGCGTGCGAAAGGAGGAGACTTCGCCGCCGCTCTTCGATCATGTCGGCAGTTTTCGGTTTCAGGCAGTACTTCCCCCGCAGCTCATCGCCCGACCAGCCTGGGGTCGTCCCTCCGGTGCCCGTAGCAATCTGATAGATCTGATCCAGCGTGAGCACCTTCGGGTGACTCTCGTACTCGCCCATCGGAAGTTTGTACTGCTTGAGTGTGGCCAAATAGTCGCGACACTCTTGCAGCAGTCGCGTGAACAGGATGCCCACTTCATCGTAGTACACATACTCGTTCAGACAGCCCCGCAGCCGTTCCTGCAGTACCGGCGGTCCCGGTTGGATCGTGTCGTCCACTCCGCACCAGAACGCAATCACCAAACTGCTAATGAGGCGCTGCAGCGCCGACCGGGACTGCAGGTAACCGATCAACACTTTCGTATAGCAATCGATGGGACTTTCCATCTCGGGCGTGTAGAAGACTCCCGGCGCCGGAAGCACCAGGTAGCGCGACAGCAAGCCAATCATCCGCGAAGCTTTACAACGCGCCCGGACTACGTTTCGTTCGCGCATCTCCAGCGGAACCGTTTCGGCGCCACCGAGAAACAATTTCTGATAAAGTGCGCCGCCGGTTCCGGCACAGGAGCTCGCTGCTGCTGCTACATGTCCCCCGGTTTCGAACGAATCGAACTGTCGCCGTCGTTCCCGGTTCGTTCCACTCGGCATCGGTTTGGCGTAGATCAGCGAACCCGGATCGAATGCCAACCGAACGGGCTGCATCGCCAGGCACAGCCAGCTCGACACGTACGGGCAGGAAGCGTGCAGCAGGGCCGACAGTTCCGCGTTAATGACCAAATTGTCCCACACTTTCTCCGCCAGCGACTGGATGTCCTCGACGTGCTCGACGAGCACGCGCTGGAAGATGTGACGCAGCGCTTCCTGCAGCAACTGGGGTGGCCAATCTTGTACGCCAAAGTTCAGCACCAAGTTCGAGTCGTTCGGTGCGTTGGCAAGCTTCAGTACGCCCTCTACCAGCGTCGTTGGCGGTCGTTGACCGTTACCGTACGGAAGCTCATCCAGCCATCCGCCAGCGCCATTGGCAGCCGTGTTCGCATCCTCCGTGTCCATGTTGGTGGTTAGTGTTTTGAGCGTCTGTAGCGTCGATCGCCGAACGGAAGAACTGCAGTGGCTAAGGAAGGGCCAAAGACGGGGCACCAGTATGGCCATCGGTTCCATCTGGATCCAGCTGGAAGCGGCCGGGAGGCTGAGGATCGAGGCGAGCAGCCCCATGAAGCTGTTGCAGGCCGAGGCCAGCTCGTCCTGATCGAGCAGCAGGTCCCACAGCAGCTTCACGATGTGCGACACCTGCGAGTGGCTGAGCAGCTTCGGCAGCCAGGATGCGATCGGTATGAGCGTGGTGGCAGCCACCGCACCTACATCGTCCACGGCATCGAACAATCCGGTCAGCACGTCGTTGATGATCACGGGAAGGAACGCCTGCACGAGGTCTTCCCGCACGACCAGCATATACTTGATGCCGAGCAGACCACCGTGGCGCACTTCCCATTCTTTCTGCTTCACGAACGTCAGCAGAATGTTGACCGTTTGGTGCACCTTCGCCAGCGGCAACTGTCGCAGGACCGTTCCCAGCACTTGGGCGCAAGTTTCGCGCACCGGAGCCACGACCTGATCGGAGACAAAGTCACCGAACCGATCGAGCGCCAGGACGCACAGCAACCGAAGGGTGGCATCTTCCAGCCACAGCTGGTGCTGGCGCTCCAATTCCGTTCTGGACATACCGACACTTTTGCCCGCTCCCTGCGAGTGACTCTTGAGCAGCTCGCGAAGCGCGGTGGCCGACCCGTGGCGCGTCTCCCACCGTGGACTGAAGAGATCGAGAAACAGCTTCGAGCAGAACGATTCCAGCGGCCAGTCGATGGCGTCCACCCAAGCGCCGGTCAGATCGGGTACCGGCTCCACACTCCACCCCCCGACGGTTCCACAGGCCACCGTCCCGCCGGCGAAAGGAGAGCCCGCCAACGCGCCGCCACCTGCGTTTTCTCCTTTCTCCGTCTTGATACGCTTCCGATCCGGTTCCCCGTCGGGTGTGGTTGGTGTGCCGGATCCATTCGAGCCACCTCCGAGATGGCCAGCGCTGGCAGGAGAGGACGAATTTCCACCGCCACCCGACAACTGCTGCTGCTGGCGACGGAGACGTCGGGCACGATTTTTCTCCCGGCAGCTGAGTCCCTCCAACAACACCGGGTTTTGGTTCAGTTTCAAAATTTCCTGCACCGGCACGAGCTTCTCGCCACTGGCCGACGTTTGCAGGTCCCGGCCAGCGCCCAGTCCGCCCGGGCCCCCGTGGATCGATCGCACATCGTCCAGCGTCACAATTTCGTCCACATTTATGCCACTGCTCAGCCCGAGCTTCTCGTTCAGCAGGGCTCGCTGGCGGGCCAACTTTTCCCGCAGATCGATCACATCGTTCTCGTCCAGCGGATCGAATTCGGTTCCTTCGGAGCCCATCAGGCGGGCCCCCTTGAAGAGCACCGCATTCAGATCGAAACCATCGAACGACAGGCGATTGTGGTGGCCCCCGTTCCGGGTGGCCCCGCCCGCTTTCGCCGGCGAATCGTTCGATCGGTCCTCCTCCAGGGCCGAATCGTGCTCCTCGTCCGGTTCTTTCTTCACGATACCCTTCGGTTCCCATTGGGGCACATTTTCCAGGATCGCCTGCACGGCCTGGGAGGCCGCTATCCGCGTTTCCCAGCTATTGCTGTGCAGATACGTCAGCAGGCGGCTCAGAAGGTTGTGCAACTCGTGCGGATGCAGCTTCTGCACCTCACCTATCTGCTTGGCGGCCGCCTTCCGTGTGACTGCGGCCGAGCCGGATTCGAGCAGAATAAACAACCGATCCAATCTGTGTACCCAGAGAGAGAGAGGCGGAAGGGGGAAGGGAATTAGATTTACAATCCAATCAGTCTTTCGCGCGGTTTGGCTCTCCAAGTCCCGACGAACGCACACTTACCTTGAAGCCATCGTAACAGCAAAATGGGGTCGTCGCGGGTGTTTTCCGAAAGACTCCACTCATACACACCAGAGAGCGGGTCGTCCCAAGTGTTTAGAGATTACCCAAGGAGAACACCATAACACTCCGCCTCATTGATATCTACGAACGAAGAAGGAGACAGAGCACTCGTTATGTTATTATTAAACTGTTTTTGGCGGAAACCAGCAAAATCGATGGCCAATTGGAGCGCCGGAAAGTTATGATCCGAACACACACCGTCTGTAGGCCGGTTGGTGGGTTTGTACTGACAAAAAGCCGGAACCGCGTCGGAACGTGCACATCCAAACAATCTCAAGAACGGAAGCCAACTGTCGGGCAGAACTAGAACTACGCCCGCTTATAAACCGTCGGTCCGTGCAGTGAAAATGAAGGACCCGGAGTACGGCAACGGAGGAAGACAGAATAATGTTCTGTGCCGAAAAGCGCAAGTGCAGTCTGGCTGGCGTCTGGCTGTTGTGCTGTCCCGGAATTCCTGCCAGCGCTCTAGAACGCGGCCCCCAGAGGGGGCGGTTTTCGGCGGGGCGCGGTGCGCGGTAGCAGCGTTCTTGGGGGGGACGGTTCGGTACTGTAACTGCTGCCTACACGACGCTATCTGCTCCGTGTCAGTGTGCGTGTGTGCAAAAAGGATAGCTGTCGAAGCGATGGCCGTTCGTGTGCGCTGTTTATAGCCTCAATCCAGCACCAGACACCAGGCGTCGAGCATCAGAGAGCTTTCTCGTTTCTCAGTCCGCCACCATAAAAAGTTTATTGAGAGCGCATAAATTTGTTAAATCCTGGCGAATGGAAGACTGATACTAATTGCAAAAAAGGTACAAGGAATTCGCCAAAGTCGCTGGAGAACACAGCTTCTTTTTGGTGGCAATCTCAATAGGTCGAACAGCACCAGGTTTCATCAAAACATCCTCCGACCTCGACATCCTCCGAAATTGCATTCGGGCGTAGGGATTCTGCGTATCGATCCAACACCAAAGATTTGGCGAATACTAAAAAAAAACAAATTCTTGTTCAATTCCCCATTAATACCATTGATGTCCAAGAAAAGCACACGCCCTACACGCTCACAACGGGGCGATTTCGACAACGGGACGGCCAATCGGGTTATGATTTTATTACGAAAAATGTGTTTCTTTATGACGGAACCGAGAGTCTCGTGCGTTCCGGGGATGAGCCACCACAATCCTCTCTTTGTCCCCTCTGCCATGCACGCCTATATTTATTGAACCACCATATTTCATTTATATATCTGCTCACAGCGTCCCCGAGGCCATCCCGTGGTGGCTCAGCAATTCGCAGGAGTGAAGGCCATCGTCGTCGTGCGTCGAGGAGCGAAGGATCAATGAAGATAATTAAATAAATAAAAATAATTCAATTGCCGATGGATGCGCGTTGGTCGGTGTGCAGAATAATGCTGACGGCCACCACCGCGCCACTCGCGGAAGTGGCGAAATTGGTACACCAAGTCTCCGGTTCGGACGTCCCGGTACCAATTAGCTAACGAGGGAACCAAGCATTGAAACGGGTTTAAAATACGAAAAAAAACCGTAGCGCCACGTTAGGCGGACTAAAGGGAGATCACTGTTACGGAATGGTGTTCCTAAACGATTAAATGTCCATCGGTGATGCTATCGCCAAGCGCCCTATGTGGACACACACTCTCGACGGGATGATATTATTCAAATTTGTTGCTACAAATACTGGAGCCGATGGCTTCCGCTCGCTCGCGCACCAGCACCAGCAGCATCCATGTCACGGGCATTGTTTAGTGTGATAGAAACAGGAAGTGGCCGACGGCAGCGGTGGCAACAATTGCCGTTAAACCCATCAGTCGCCACACATGATACCCGCCGTGTTCCCCTTGCCAGTCGCGGCTTGGTGGTACGCGTTCTACCAACGCTAGCGAGACCGAGGGCGGATGCTATCTGACCATTCCGCCGGCTGCTGCTCCGAGTATGCAGGAAGGCTGAGACATACCGCCGGGTGGCAGGCATCGTGGAACGTGGCAACATCGGAGAAGCCATTCGAATTCGTGTGGACCGGAGCGGATTGTTGTAATAGAGATGTGCTGCGCATGTGCTGTACACGATCCTCAGTCGGACCCAACATTGGTCCCAATTAATGGGGAGCACACTCTATTTAGCATGTGATCGCCGCCGTAGTACCGAGAGCCTTGGAATGCATTCATACTATTTTTATTAGCGGCCATGATCAGTCGAACCCGGAAAGAGAAGGAGGATTACGTGACACAATTTAGTTAGCAATCGTTATCTAACGTTTTTGTTAAAATAGACAATTAAATAAAACAAAAATGATTACGACCGACTATTGCGCCGCTTATCGCGGGAATTTCAAAAACAAATAAAAGCATAAATACATGTGACGTTTACTGGAAAATCAGCGTGTCGTTATCAGCGCCCTTCGATAATCGTAAATTCGACCATTCGAAAGGGTTCACGGCCGCTACGCATCGTGCAATGTTGGGAGGTTGGGAGTGTCCCGTGGTGGCCACCGGCACGTCACCAGTCCGCAGGTGCTGTGAGAGAAGGTCTGAACTTCTAAACCACAGGACGGGCGGTGTCTCTCTATTGTCAATTGTTGGCCGTTCCCATCTAGTCGTGCGGCGCCTACTACACTCACACACACACGCATCTAGTGCCCGTATCGCACATCAAAACACTGCCTTCTTTGATGAAGTTTGCGTAAGCTGGTTTGAAGTCAATTGACGGCGTGCGAAGATCGGCGCAAACAGGCAAACGGGCAAGACAGAAAGAAACGGAGTCGTCGTTCGATGCAAATAAATCAGCTGGGCGCATGCTACGGGCGACCAGTGAACTATGCTCCTCGTCGTTGCCGAGCGCTAGAGTGTCGAAACGACGGACCACCAGGACTAAACCCAGACACTCGTCTCATCGTTGAAACGTCGGCTGCACTGCCAACATAAGGCGATAAGAGTGGTTTGGAAATCGTCAATCTCACAATCTTCGCCAAGCTGGTGGTTGTGTCGCGTGCGCTCGGTGGGTTTGTTTTTGTTCATCTTAATGTCCACCAAAAAATGGACCACGTCCGCAACATCCGCTCGCACAGCATACGTCATCACGGGGTTTTTTGTCTTGTATGCTTTGGCATAGTTTTGTTAATGCCTCTGTGATGTTGTCTAGTATTCTTTGCTGGTCGCTTGGTTGGCTGTGTACCAATTTTGTAAAATAGAAAATTTGTTTTGTTTCATATCGAACATGAATCAGAGCCAGCTATTTAGGCAACGGTGAACGCTGAAATCATCGACCCAGAACTCCGCGGGACTAGAAAAGATTAGCATTTACGTCGTCTATACGTCGTCCCGGCTACCATCGCACCAATACTAACGCGAACAAATATCCCCCCGTTGCGCGCGATGGTTTGTCCGCGGAAATCACACAATACCACGGCAGAGAGCAGGCCATGATGAAAAATAGAACGGACGAGATAAAAGGCTTGCACAGAGAGGGGTTGGTTCTGTGTGGCGGGGTTCTGGTTCGTGCTCAGCGAGAAAGAGCGTGGACAACCCTCGTGTGTCGTGGCCAGTCATCGGTAGTATGTTGGCCGCCTGGCCGTGTACAATTTTCCGTGCCTAGGCACACCCTAGGCCAGTGATGGAGAAAATTTTGTCATTGTGCTGTGTGCAATGCGGTTCGGGTGGAGGATTGTGGGGACCGTTCTCGCGGTTCTCGGTCACGGCGCGCTCCGCTCGCAGAGAGGAGCGTACAGAGATGGTTCACCTGCTCTGATTGAGCGTTCTCGTGCATCGATTGAGTCGCGACCTTCGCTTGTTGACCGGATAATGTACACCTTCCTTAACAACAATCTACCAAATTGAGCGCTGACCCACATGGGCCGGGGGGATTCTCGAACGGAAACAGTTTACATTTTGATCGCGTTTCCGACAAGGGGCAACAAGCTAGCGAGCGAGCGGACGGGGCGGCGGCTCGGGCAGCGAAACGAAAATTATCAGTAAAAAGAGGCACCCAAAGGTAACTGAGACTGCGATCATCGACCGTGTGGAATACACACGGTGGAGGGGAGCTCTGTAACCCGCGAACTCCGCGTGTTGCCGCGTGAGTTTAATCAATATTTGTTTCAACCGTCGTCGCAACCGCCTCCGTCATTCGCTCTCGCCTGTTTTATCGCGGCGGCTAGGCTCGGATGACCGTTTTAAGTGTGGTTCTATCGCTTTTTTTTTGGACCGTCTCTAAATATAGCAACCACTACTACGGTACGCGAGAGAAGTTGGGGAAAAAAAAAATTAAATACACAAAATTCGTCAAAGAAATTACACGAATCGCGCGCGCGCTCACGCTCATTGCGCTTTTACTCAAGGGATACGGAGAAGAAGCGAATCCGGCCGCCGATGGGTGTGTGTGTTAGTGCGCGAGATAAATGGGCGAAAAACAAACAAATGAATTTTTGATGTTTGTACAGTGGGGCCAACCCCGTGCCGTGTGGTGGGGGGGATAAAGCACCCCGAAAGGTACACACCAGCCAGGGTGCGTTTAGTACGCGAGAACAAGAATGTGCCTTTGAGCCGAGGTTATTGCTGCAGTTTGTTGCGACTTTTGCATTCGTTTATGTTTTGAGTATCATTACCGACCCAGTGAACAGAACTACAACTTGAACGGGCCGCTGGTCGAAAGTGCAATTGAAAGCGATTGACCGAAAACGTACCTTTCCCTTTCTTTAGACCGTTCCCGCCTGCTGCGGTGAGGGCTGCCTTCACCAGAGCACTCTGCACCGTATAGCAGCCTTCTCTGTTCCACAGTCTACACAACCTTTCTCACTCACTCACTAGTGCGTTTTCCTTGGAGCGTTTACGAGTCGACATCGAATTCAGCAGTGTTACAACGACAGACGCGCGCCATTTACACGAAAGGATCTTCCATTGTGTCACACGGTTGCACTCTGCTCAAGGATTCGAATTCGCATATTCCAGACACTTTTCAAGCAACGCTCGCCAACCGTCCTCTTGTTCTGACAGCTGCCTGCGCCACTTCGTGCGCTGTGTTCACAGACCCTCTCACTCACACACGTCGCAGGAAGTCGAACGGCCAGCAAACGCAGCATTTGTGTGCTCGCCGTGCACGGGGTCGGGGCGCAGCGAAGAAGACTCTCTCCGCCGCCACCGCCGCGTGTCGTGAGCTCACACGTCGTCTCGCGTATCGCGGAAGGCCTGGATCGCCAATACAACAACCCGAAAAGAAAAAAACGAACCGCACTCTTCGAGCGCGAGTTGGTGATATTTTTGCTACGCGGCGCAACGCAACGCAGCGCAGCGCAAGGTAGCAGCTGCGGCTGCCTCGCGGACCCTCTCACAAACCACGCTCACTCGCTGCCACTGGTGGTGGTGGTGGTTGCCGTGCAGCGCGGCGCTCCTCAGTCTGGCGGTCGGCAGAGATAGTGGCTGGACGACAACGATAGTCCCGCCAGCGGCCGCACCAGCACGGGCCACGGCAACGGGGACGACGACGACGACGGCAGACGAAGGTAGCACCGTTGTTGCTGCAGCCGCTTCTTCGCCAACGGCGGGGAGGAACAACACCAAAACACTTTCACAACCGTTTCACTAACCGCGGGCCGAATTGATTTTTCAGAGAAGTCCTGCATCGTCGCAGATCAAATTTATACTGTTCGCCATTCCACAACGTCAACTGACTTTTCTTGGTTGCTGTGCGGCAGTGTTGGTGTCGCTGGCCGAAACGGCTTCGTGGTGTGTGAGTTGGCCAGTTGTCAAACTGAAGCTTCGTGGCGGCTGAACGTAAGAACAATCGATATTTGTACGGTTTGTGGGATTATTTGAGGCCCATTTCGGGAGGGCGTCGAACAGAACAGATGATTGTCCAAGCGCAGACATTTATTTCGCCTCTAGTAAACGAGGTCCGGCCCACGTGAAAAACGCTGGGTTCGGATGCATCCAAAGCGCAGTGTTGACCGACATGACGACATCCCAATCAGCTGCCATCACTTTTTTTATTTCCCGATACGGGAAACATCCTGTTTCTCCCCCACCGACAGGGTCCTGTCTGGCAAAGCAAGGGGCAGGACCGCGATGCATCATCGCACTTTATTTAGTATTTACATAGTACATACAAATAGATCTCTCTTGTGCTACGCACATTCACAAGCCGCGGATATAAACGTATAAACAGTCTCAGCTCCGCCAGGGAACTGTCAGTTGGTCGCAATTCCGCTCTTGCAAAACAACAACAAACGGTTAACAAGGTTTAACAAAGAGGTTAACAACAAACGGTTAACTAAGTGTAAACCCAATAAGGTTGTGCAAACGTGGCCAACTTATCCTCTCGCAGCTGCAGCTCCCGGGCAAAGCGCTGCCAGCACTCCGGGCTCCGCAACGGTGTGCTCCGTTGGCTGCCCAATCGCTGACCATCGTCGTCCGATGCAGCGTTCGTCCTCTTGCAGCAGCAGTGCGAGGACCGTGGCAACACTGTAGGAAACACTGCGAAGCGTTCTTGCCACGCCGTGGGCTGGGACGATTGCTCTGTACCTCGAGGCCCGAAGGCCGCCGTGCCCATAGCCATATCCACCGCCGGGTCTCCGTATCGGATTATTGACGTTACCGCGTTCGCAAGCAGCCTGCGTCTGTCGCTCGTCGCTCCGGAGCGATTAGGCATCAGGGCCCGTAGGACTCGCGTCACCCGGCTTGCCCGTTCTGCCGCATACTCTATGCGGTCGCCAACGCAGATGGTCGTGCAGTTGGATTCCCAGATAGCGGATGCTTCGACTGGCAGATTATTCCGTCGCCGACGTTGACGCTCGACGCACGATCAGCGCCAGATCGTTGTTGTTGTTATTATCTTTATTATAGAGACTTTGAGCTTGAAGCTTCTTTCGTCTCCAGCGCCAGATCGTTAGCGACGCTCCGCACGCCCTCTTCTAATGGAAGGATACTGTCGTACATGCCGTTCCACAGGGTTCGAGGATTGAGTTCACAGGGTTCGTTGTGTCGCGAACCTTCAATCCCAGTCCTCAGAACCTTTTTGGATGGCCTTTGATTAATCGTGGAAAGATACCTTATCTGTATCGATTTCTACAACACGCTACGATATCTGTTTTCACGATATAAGCTTCTGAAGTTTTTTCGCTATATTTACGCACCAACCAACGTAGGATTGAAGCTTAATCTGGAAATATTTTCGGGGTTTTCTTTTGTAGTCATTAATTGTTCGATAGAGTAAAATGGCGTTTTAAGTTGGTTTGTGTATATATATTTTTTTCTACAAAAGGCATAAAGATATAAACAGTTGACGGTAATCGCACACACTTTAAAAGTCAGCCGCTCTAGTGGGACGGTCTGTTACTTCAAATAAGCATCCTCTTAAGCACTGTTCCGGTAATCACTAATCACGTCCCGTGTGTTTGTCGTGTTCCACAGTATCACAAATAACCCGATGTCGGTTAGTTCCTGCCCCACCGCCTCCGTGGCTACTCCTCGTAAGCTGGCGGGGCGCTGCACTGTTCTCCCAGAGTGGTGGCCAGTTTGTGAACGCCTCCCGAAATCGAATATGGCGTAGCCGAACCTGCCAGCGGGATCTTGCCGATGGTGATCGGTATGTTTAGCTTCATTCGCTTCGTGGACCTCTGCGGTTTCACCAAGACGGCCAGCTCGTACGAGACATGAACAATACTGCTGTGCGTTGTCTCGGTGGACGGTATCGGGTTAACGACGAAGTTCTCCACAAACCGTGCATCGTTTTCACCCTGTATGGTGGGAATTTTTCGCACAGTCAGCACTTCGTACTGGACGTTGGTTTCCACGAGCGGAATCTGCGTTTGGCCGATCACACGCGTCTGGCTGATGAATTTCAGTAACTTTTGAAATTTAATCTCAATCTCACTGACCGCAACCGTGCTGGAGTTTTGGACAAACACCTCCAGCTCAATCGTTTCCCCGGGTGTATAGCCTGATTTGGGCGTTGTTGCCGAAACTATCAGCGGACGCGAGCGGCAGAATCCGCAGTAGAACGTCATCATGCTCTCGGCCTTGGTCGGTATGCACAGGACTTCGTTGCTCTGGTTCAAATCGGCCAGGCACACCACGGTGAACGGTTTCTGGAAGTTGTGGTCAAACTTCCACGGACGCTCCAAGGTCACTTGCAGCAGATAGCGCACATGGCCGTATTTTCCCTCCATCGACGTTGGGACCGTTGGGGGAATTTGAAAGTCGAACTTGTACCGTAGCGCACCGGAGGGTAGCTGTATTCCGGCACCATTTTCCGTCCCGGCGAGGTACAGTTTCTTTTTGATGAAGTCTTCGCGGCCCTTGAACTGTGCCTTCGTCTTTTTGTTCTTCGGTCCGTCCGGTACCTTGGCCTCCCAGAACACGGTTGAAAACCCGGAAATATTAAGGCAGACACCTGGGGAGGGTGGGAGATATCGAAAACGAATCGTAAGATAAGCACAGGCACATCATCGATCGATGCCAAAGTCCTTCGCCGCGTACTTACCTCGCACTTTCTTTATCTTAGTCAGCTGCAGCTCGACGAAGCCGGCGACATGATCGCCGGCCGTGAAAATGCCGTTCGAGTTGTTCTCGAAAAGAATTTCGCACTTGACGTGCTTGGAGCTCTTCTCCTTGGGCATTTTGGCGTTTCCCGAATCGCGGTGGCACAACTGACTCCTTGCGCAACTGCGATGTTACTGAAATGTCCGTCACTTAGCCACTACCGTTCGATAAAGTGATAAGGTCGCGCGGCTTCGGCTTCGACAGTTGGGCACATTTATCTCCTCCCGGCGACGGGACGGGCACGGGATAAAGGTTTTCTACACACCACGGCACGGTGACTTAACGGTTTGTAATGATAATGTAGGCCGCAGCGTACGGTACGGCAAATCGATGCTGAGATGCGCATCGGACCTCGATAATGCTTGCGGGGTCCACTTTTGCTCCATTACTCATCGCGAAGAACTTCAGCCGTGGATCGTGGCCGCGTCGCTCAACGATGATTAACAAAAACCACTCATCACAGACCCGTGGACACAACACAGCTTTTGGTGGACGTGAAAGTTCTCGGCGCGCGGCGTTACGGACGGGATGCGGCACAGAAGACTGTGGAGTTTATTCAATCGCCCACATCTGCGGACGCGAGCTCGGTCTAAAAGTAAAGTCCACCATTCCGCCGAGAAGTAGTGAACAAAGACGATACCACGGGGCACGGGGCACGTTCGGGGCGCAGATTGCGGGTCAACGATGGGGAAGGTTAATTCGGTTGGGGCACCGCGAGCCAGCCAGCGAAAGAGAGTGAAGAAACTAAAAATATGCGGCCGTCTTTTGCGTGCCGTAGCGAACTCTCTACTAACCCCACTGGACGGGTGGCGCACGATCGCCCAAAGATCGCGTGTTTTGGTTCGCGGCGCAGCGCTCAAGACCCATCACGCATACCATCACGGACGGGTCGAGATTCCGCGCCTGTTTTTTTTGTTTCATTCATTCTCGCGCCCGGAGGAGCGTATTATTTTTGTGTATTTCGTGGCCTCTGGTGGAGAATGTCTGTGTGTGTGTGCGCGTATTTCTTGGCCGCCGCTGCCTGCACTTGTTTATGGTTGCAGCATACGTTGACGACACACGGCACGGCGTTAGGCTGGCAGGAGTCGGAAATGCCGATTGCGGCAGGTCAGGACATCAAGGGCAAGACATCGAGGTGTCCCTTGCCAACCCCGCCAACGCGGGGTCAAGCATACGAAAACACGTTTTATTGAGTGGATACATTTTGAAAACATTTTGCACTTAAAATGCGCACCAAATACCGCAAGCTAACCAACCGGAAGTCTTCCGAGCGGTCACTCGTTCTCGTCGAAGTCGCGTGGAGTGTACGGTTGCGAACCTTTCTCAAACTCGTGCTCCACAGTTTCGTCGCCCGCCGGGACAGTCGGGTCGTCGGTGGGGTCTGGCGCCACGAACGCCCGGGACGTGGATGGCTGCGGGTCCTCGCTCGGGTACGGTGGGGGAGGTATCTCCGGTGCTGCCACGTCCCTGGAATCGGTGCCATTAACCGATGGGCCCATTCCGAGGGCTTCTCGCTCCTTGGCCAGCATGTGCGTGGGGTAGAGGGTAGTGGGTAGTCCCACGGTACCGATGACGATCGGCAGCGTAAGGAGCAGTTTTTTGCGCGATCGCACCGGCCGGACAGTTATCGCCAGCTCATAGCGTGTTTTGATGATGTTGCACCGCTCGTCGTCGGATGGGACGGTCGATCCGATCAGGATGTTCTCCTCGAACACGGCATCGTTCCGGCGGGCCACCTTCGAGATGGTACGCTCCTCTAGCACCGTGTACTCGTAGAATTCCTGAGCGGCCGGCACCTGACTGATGAAGGTGTCCACGCGCTGGAACTTGATGGTGATATCGCGCACATCGACGCTGCTTTGGTTGTTAACGTGTACCGTCACCTCGATCACTTCCGCAGGAGCGTAACCGGTGCGGGGCGTGCAGGCAGTGACGATCAGGGGCGCCGTGAGGCCAAAGTAGAACGTTTGCACCAGCTCGGCCTTGGTCGGCATCAGCATGCGCTCCTCCGCCAGGCTCAGATCGGCGTGACTCTTCACAATGAACGGCATCTGGAAGACGTGATCGTACTTCCACGGTCGCTCCAGGGACACTTTCACCACGTAACGCACGTGGCCATACTTTCCCTCCTTCGAGGTCGGCACCGTGAGCGGGATGACACAGAAGAACGGATACCGGTGCACGCCCGCCGCTACCTCCAGCGGGTTGCCCACGTCGGACCCCACAAAGTACGTGATGCTGCCGAAGTAGTCCTCGCGGCCGTTGAAGTTTGTTTTTTTGTTCTTCTTCTCCGTCTTCTCGGTGGTGCCCTTGACCCGGGCGGTCCAGGATGTCGATGCGAAGCCATTGATCCGCAGGGCTATTCCTGGCCGGAGACAACATTAAAACGGATTAGTATTGGTTCTTTAAAATGAATCATGTTCTTTGGTGTCAGCGATAAATTAGGCTTTTGATTTATGGCCACACTCTTTCCCGATGAGTCACCTCTCCTGGTGATTGATAAGGTCAGCTATTATGGTGATATGTTGTTGTAGCACTACGGAGCCACCGAATCTCTTTTCAACTGCAGATAGCGCGAACAATTGAGAAGTGGTCAATGTTTATGATTCTTCTTCCCACAGACGATGATCGACGGCTGCGCCATTGCGTATCGTTAGACGTCCGAACGGTCTAACGGTCGATTCGAATTATTTTACGGAATAGCTCCATTTGCGGCACCACAACAAATCTATCAACCGATGCTGACTGGTTCCGATTAACGGATCCCAAGAAAACCAACCAGTAACCGATTACTACTTTCCAGGCTACTAAACATTGACGATTGATGTCTGCAACTCTGGTTGTTGTCAGTTTGAATTTCTGGATTCGCCACTAGCAGCACTTACCTCTCACTTTCTTCGGTTTCTCCAACTGAATCTCGACGGTACCACTGACGGTGTCCCCGGCTCGGAAAATGCCCTGTGGGTTGTTATCGAACAGTACGTCACACTTGACGTGTTTCGAACGTTTGCTCTTTTTGCTATCCCTGCCCATGCTACGTTCGAAAGGCAAACAAGAGTGCTGCGTACGGATTTAACGGGATCCTTGCCAATATCAACGTGACGATCCTACCACGACCCGGTCGATATAACGACTGATTGATAAAAGTTCGCTCCCCAAAAACTAGGTGATTGCACCGCGACATGGTTCGTCTGGAGCAGGTTCCGATAAGTGTGCCGGTGGCGGCAATGTAGAGGTTGGCAATGACCGTACAACTATTGAACTGTGCTGGTGTTATAGCCGAAAATAATTTCAGATAAGGTTTTGGTAAAGATTAGCTCGTTATCAGATGGCCGCAGGTAGGGGGCTGCACTACGTTTGTGCAATAGCACCTGGCCTAGTGTTGGTGGCCGTATTGTGGATGGATGTTTCCATTAAGACAAACGAAATTAGTGATTGTTTCTGCAAAGACGTCGCCCATTTCAAATCACATCGATAGGAGTAACACATGGGTCGATAAGTACGAAAGATATTTCACCCAACACTTTTGGAATCTAACTCTTGAGCCAGTACTCGCTAAGGTAACCTAATTTGTATGTCATCTTCTGGATTTATTGAGCCATGTACTATTTCGCCAAGAAACATAGACGCGTTCCGGAAAGGGAGGGTGCTGCGTTTTTACTTAACACATACTTTATTATGCATAACCTAGAGCGTTTCCTTTTTTACATAATCTTACATTAGCACATTAAAATACAGTAAACCACTTTGAACATCCATTGGGCTTGGTAGGATGATAACGACCGACAGTACTCGACGGCGGACCCATCCGGCAACAAAAAGAAAATGTGATACACGAATCGTGGAACTGTGTGAAGGATCAAACAAAAAAGGTGTGAATCAACGCTACCAACTGTTGCGTGGTTCCCACATGGATTGCGGAGAAGCTACGTCAAACATGTTCGTCGGAATGTTCGTTAGAAAATCAGCTCGCAGAACCGGTGCGCTGGAAACCGGGTGCTCGCACGGGTTATGACGATGGGCTTCCACCACCTTCCGGAGATCCCGGTTACTGGCGGTAGTTCTTGTGCACCTCCGTCTTGATAGCGTACACGAACGACAGCACATCCAGGATGACCGGTTCCTTTTGGGTGCCCAGCGCACGGTTCATCTCGTCGATGCGAGCCCGGGTGTCGGCATCGATCTTGTTCGAAACGCCTTCACGTGATCCAACGTGCTGGAAAGGGGGTAAAAGAACAGAGCACCCGGTTATTACCGTCCTTCTGTAGAGGCCATCAGCATTGTCTCCGTGGCCTGCTGTGATAGTTTGGTAGCGTCCTGGGGTTACATAAATTTCACATTCACTATGCTGTCACAGCACCGTCAGATAGACAGCAGTCGGCGATTGGGCGGAATCCTACCTTAGCTTCGAACTCCTTGAAGGTGCGATCACGCTCCGCGCGGTACTTTTCAATTTCCTCCGTGGCCTCATCCTTGGCCTGCTTCAGACGACGTGCCTTGCCTGGAAAAGTGGGGAAAAAGTATTTTTCTCCTTTCTTTTGCTCGTGTTTCGACGCATTTGACGGCCGGAGTACGACATATTTGCCGTGAAACGATTTCCCCCCCATTTTGGGGACTTCTGCCAATGGCGAAGTGGTCATGTGACCGGTTGTCGTTTTCTTCTACGGTGGAGCTTGGAGAGGCCCCCACGGCGAAACTTACGTTTGCGCGCTTCGCCCACCTTATCGGCGGCCTTCTTTTCCGCGGCCAGCAGCTGCTGGATGCCCTGGGTGTTGCTGGCCATCGTGTAGGAGGACTTTTTCCCTGCACCGTACTGAAACCGTCGAACTGAGGAAAACGAGAGCGCGCACTGCACTGAAAACCGAGCGAACTGACCGTCTCGAAGTCACGAGCTGATTTGCAGTGATCAGCAGACCCACAATCATATGACTGACACTTGTCCGAGCGAGTGCAACGGTGATAACCGCTCACTACCGTAAGACGGAGCGAGATGGCAGCATTTGAAAGCTTTTGACCATCGGATGAAACTTCATCACTGTCTATGCTGGCGGGTTGACGGGTCCAGACTCACGGCAAGCAAAACACCTGGAGACAAATACTGCACTTTTTACGCAGTGCCTTGCGAATTGAAAAGTGCATCAACGCTGTTTGATTACTTTTAACGAAGTGATTGACGATGATGTCGCCAAAAGGGCAAAGGAAATTCAATCGACCGAAAACCTCCAACCATTGCGTGCAACAGCTGTTAGTTGCACACAATGTTGTTCCGGAAAGCTTTGGCACTGGTTTCGTCATTTGAAAAAACCGTTACAACGGTAGGATGGGTTTTCGCATTTAGACCATTTGCTTTTTAAAACCCTTTCTCGCAGATAAGAATTGCAATCACTACCGCAAGCCTACGGTCGAAATGCACCCGAAACAGCGCAAAAGAACGAGATTTCACAATTTAGAAAAAAATGTTTTTATTTAAACCGACTTACGCGACTTAACCCCGTACGATCAACAATTCACTTATGTTCTCCGCTATCTTTCTTACCACGTCGTCTTACATTCACTCTCTCTCTTTCTCTCTCTGTCTCTTTCTCGATTGCTGTACAAATTAATCTAGTCGTTAAAAAAGACCTAAAGAAAGTTTAACCACCTTGCGCGCCATCCGGCTCGGGGGTCTCGGGATGGCCCGGGAAGGCCCGACAAAGTGCCCGTGGGTCTCTTAGTAACTTGCTTGCCTATAGAATATGAAGTAGAAAAACAAGAGTTCATGTACAGGAAACGGAAGCCGTTACAGTACCCGTCCTAGACCGTCACTCCACTGTTTCTGGGGCTGCTCTGGGCACCTTTCTCGACTTTTGCCGGCGACGAGTGTTCGACTTACACGCTATTATGTATAACTATTTACAACATCCTGTGAATTGATTCTAGTGTTGCATTTGATCTCCGTGTGACGGGAATGCCGTCGTTTGTTGAGTAGTTTTTGAAGAGTAGAGTGTGATTGCAAAACCGAGCACACGAGTCCCCGGAGGCCCGTTCGGTGCCTTGCGTACGTGGGTGCAGCACCCAGTATGTACAGTAATAGATAATTGGATTAAATGCTACCCTAAAGTGTGTCCGTGTGTGTTTCTTCACAATGTTAACCGAAAAAAGGCCGGTTGTTGGCCGGTATTTTTGCCTTTTGCGTGTGGTCGGTCCAAATCAAATCCCAGAAAAGAAGGACACGTGGTCTGTCACGTTCTGGTTTGTTTGTTGCCCACCATTGGTGGAAGTCGGATAACCACATGCAGTTTCCTTTCGATAGGTATTACTCTTGTTGTGCTGCTCTTATGTACAAAATTATTCTAATCCTAACAACGGGTGACAAACATGTGTGGAGATGTGTGTTTGCTTTGCGCCGGGTGTTCCACATTTTGATTCTCGTCTCTTGCCGGTCGCCTAAGTGGATACACTCCGGCCGGTAGTGGTTTTGGTGATTTCTTTCATACTTCGCTATGTTACTTGCTGAGTGCGTTTACGTTAATTTTACTTTACTCGTAAGGTGTCGAAGTTTGACAGGTCAGTTCTTTGCTCACTCACTCTTGGATTTGTGGAAAGTAAAACTTCTCGACAATGCAGCCACCGCCCGCCAGCCAGCTAATATGTCTTCTAACAACACTGGAGTCTTAGTTTGCCTGTGGCCATGCCATTCCGTCAAAACACTCGCGAGCCCCTGTTTTCTTTTTGTTCGAGAACCTTCGCCAAGTTTGTGCAACGCTTTTTGGTTGATCAACAGAGCATAAAGCATAAAAAACGGGACCAACAAAGGAGAAAAGAGGCCAATTCCTCGCGGAATCGTGCTGCGGCCAATGGGTGCGCGCGTGAAAAGGCCCGTTCATTGTATTTTATTGCAAAACCCGGGTGCCACAGCAAACAAATCATTGACACGTACCAAATATGCTACACACAGGGAGCGTCGAAGCAATTTATTTATGGAGAAACGAAAATACGCCCGGTCCGGCGCAGCCTCGGCCGAATGCACCGCGTGGAGGCTCGGCCCTCGGCATGAATGTTTCAGCAACAGCAACTCCCGATGCACCTGAACGCTACGCGTATGTAGCGGGCTGCGCTGGACCCTCGGCTAGGCCAGTGAAAAACGACATTGGGAAAAATATGGAATTTTAGAGGCCGGAAAAATAACGGTTCCAACAGACACCGTTCCCTCTCCGGGACAGGATGCTCCGGGAGCGGTCGGTGC
The DNA here is from genome assembly GCF_943734635.1 of Anopheles cruzii. NCBI lineage: Eukaryota > Metazoa > Arthropoda > Insecta > Diptera > Culicidae > Anopheles > Anopheles cruzii. The sequence goes on from NC_069145.1 coordinate 13,130,475, forward strand.
GTTGTTTAAATTAATTATTAATTTTAATACACCCGAAACTGCGGAAGTCGATAAAATGGTGGAAAATATTGGCCGTTTTTTTGGGTGGCCCGAGTCCACGGGCCGGAGTATCCGAACATTAGCGCAATTATTATGGGCCGTTATGCTCCGCGATGGAGTGTCCACTGGTGTTCTTTTTTTGTGGTCGTTGCTTTTGCTTTGCGATGAAGTTCTACTCCCGAAACGGATTCCCCTCGGAGGAAAACTCCGGCCGGCTCAAAGGTGTGGAGTTTTTCGTTTTATTACGTCCCGGGAATTATGGCGCCACTTTTCGCCCAACGCCCGGCCGGCAACACGCATCGCATCGGACGGGGCGGGTTGAGCTGCGGGAGTGCGGCGGCTGGCAGTGCGCCGAAATGATGATGCGTTGCAAAAGAGTGCCCCGGTGTTCGGGTGGAAAATGAAAATGTGTTTTCCGATACCACTGCTGCGTTGATGGCCACTTACCAACGACCGAAAGGAAGGCGGCTTCTTTGAGCGGAGTGCATTTGTGCGTTATTGCTTTGAATTTCGGTTCGCTTAAGTGTAATTAATCCTTTCCATTAGCATCGGTGCCATTAGGAGAACCGGATGCGGGCCACGGCGCCCTGAAAACCGTTTGCCAGCAATTGTTGGATGAAAAAACATAATATGGTAACTGGCGTTACCGATCGAAAGCTCACTTTCAGGACTTAACATTGATGGGAGCCAATCAATCAATAGTTTTAGCAAAAAAAAGTGGTCAATTCAGAAAGCCTCCGGAATGTTGAAGTTCCGCGGGTTACGTGAATTCGATTTTCGATGTTTTTATTTTGACATGTTGACTCACAAGGTCTGCCATTTTGAATGATGAGTCAATTTTTGAAAGCTGCTTTGCTTGCACGTGTTCTGGCTCATCTTCGATTTTTGTCTATTCCAAAAAATAGATGCCGAAGAATCTGTAACAAATCTTGTGTGACAAACAAAATTAGTTCCGACTGGTGACTGTGGCTTATGGTGAAGCTTTTTTGTCGCAAAGCGGCGTTTATCGGTGGCTCAAAATGTTCTTAGAGGGCCGAGAAGATGTGAACAACGGAGAGCCAAGTTCGGTCGAATGTGAAGGTTTTGCTTACAGTTTTCTTCGATTGCAGGGGCGTGGTGCATCATGAGTTCTTGTCACAGAGTAGAATGGTCAATAAGGTATGTTACCTGTAATTGATGCGCAATTTGCGCAAAGGTATCTGCCAGAAACATCAGGATTTGAGGAAAAACCAAAATTTAATGAGACTTTTTTTAAGGACGACGCTACGCTACGATTGACTAGATAAAGACGGAGGAGCAAGATGACAAAAAATGCTTCGAGGATTGGGAAAAAACGTTGGTACAAGTGTATAATATCTGATGAGGATTTCTTTGAAGCGGACAAAATAGATATTCATGAATGAACAAATAATTTTTGAAGAAACACAAAATTCCGGATACTTTTTTAACAGACCACGTAGGGTGCATTCCTGCAAAATAAACAAAAGCTTTGTAAGTGTAAAAAGGTTTGATAAAATAAATGTAGGTTGAAATAATCATTTCAAGCGCCACACCGAGCCTCGGAGTTCCAGGGTCCACCTCGGTGTCGGTCTGACAAGCTACATAAATTTTCCATTAACCCCAAACATGACAATTACCCGGCGAACACGGACACAGAACGCTGCATCCATCAGGCTACAGGCACGCGTTGAAAGATGCCCAAAACCTTGAGCCTCGACCTCGGTTTGCTGTGGCCACCGCGGCCACCTCTAATCGGCCGCGATTAACCGGTATGCAGCTGGCGTTGCACCCTTTTGTCGACCGCAATCGAATTGGCCAAGATTGACGGCAGCGTCTTGAGTTTCGACTCCTCGGGCGTTCGAGGTCTCACCACTCGCTCACTCAATTAGTCGGCGGCGAATGGCGGCCGGCCAGCCGGCGGAATTAATTTGATCGATCGGTTCGGCACCGGAGTTTGCAAGCCGACCGCAACCAGCGCGCCACTCCGAGATTGATGCTACGCCTCGGCCGCCGGTTCTCTTCCGAGTGGACGCGCGACTAGTAAATGGACGCAAATTAATTTGGGTTTGATTTAACGGGGCGCGCTTTGTGCGAAGGCTTCCTCGAACGGAGGTACTCGAATCGGTCTCGTGTGGCTCAAAGTCCATTGTGATCGAACGGAACGAGGCAAACAAACCGGGACCGGACCGAAAGCACTAAACAATTCGGGAACAGGAATTGGCGAGTGTTCCGCGGGGCCAGTGGGCTTCGCTGATGGCGGCACAGCTTTGAGCATTGAGGAAGGCCAGGACTCTAGGCTTCCGCAAGCGGGCCGGCGCTTGTGTGCGTTCGGAGGCGCGGCGCGTTAGACGCAGCTTTCCTGCTGCGAAAAGGCCAGCGGCGTCCGGACCGTCACGATTTCCCGCAGATACTGCTTGCTGTTGCTGTGGCTGGGCGGTTGCAGTGACGGCGACTGCAGGAGTGGCGCTGGCGCCGGTTGAAGTTGCTGCTGCAGCTGCAGCAGCGCCGCCGTGGTTGGCGTGTGGGGCGTGTGCTGCTGGTGTTGGTTGTGATGGTGGTGGTGCTGTGGCGTGGCATCCGGTTGCTGCAGCTGCAACGTCAGCGGGGACTGGCTGAGATGCTGGCGCTGGTGGTGCGACTGCGAGTGCTGTGAGACGGGCGATATCAGCGGGAAAGAGCTGGCCGCCCCGGGCACGCCAGCTCCGGCCCCTGGCGGCGCTCCCCCCTTGAAGGAGCCCCCGTGGTCTATCTGGGCGTAGATCGTCGGCTCGTCGAAGTAGTTGTACGCCGGCGGTGGCGGCAGTTTGTTGAGATGGTTGTTCAGGTGCGTCGTTTTGTTGCTGCTCTCATCGTGCGACGCTGGGATGGCCAGGGCTAGTTCCGCGTAGTGCACTTCATTAGCTGGCTGCAATGGCCCGGGTGGGGAAGGAGAAAAGATCAGTTTCGAGCGTGCCAAGCGATCGACACTAAAGTTCCAAGTACTCCGTTCTGTGATGAACCAAATAAAGTCACACGTGCGGAAGTGGTCCTTTGCTTTCGTTTACTTACTTTAGGTTGTGTATGTGTGTGGGGGGGGTGCTAATGGAACCATGATAGGGCAGATCATACCCAGCGGATCTAGCGAACACCAAAGATAGGCTTCTCCAGACCGTGGCAGACACTTGACGAACGCTCCTCGAACAAAAAATACACTCAAAATCGCACCCGAGCTCCGAGTTCTTGATTGGCAAAAGTTGTAATGAGGCCCCAAAAGTCGGAACGTCGCCGGCGCGGGACTTAATTTGTTCGAGATGACGCACCACGTTTCCTCGAACGCGGCCAGCTCTGCCAGCAGTCGGCGAGAGATGGAAACTTTATTGAACTCGCTCGAACTACTTTCACATTAATTTGCACCGAACACGGTACCGGCGTCACAGGAGTGGCTTCAAAAGCTATTGCCACATCTGTCCAAACGGACACCGGAAAGCGGCAGCACCGCTCGAAGCCGAAAAACAGCTCAATCATAGTTCGTGGTTTGTTTCGAGTCCCAAGCTCAGCCTCAGCTAATTTATTTTCGATGTTTCAAATTAATCCTCCTACGGGCTGGCGAGCTGGCCACTACCTGGATGCTGCTGTCGCCGTGGGAAGAGTTTTTCGGGATGCTTCCTGCTTCCAGGGGGCGTGCGCGCGCGCAAAACCGGAAGCCAACTCGGCGAAAGAGGTGCCATCGACAAGTGGCCGTTCGGCAAACGGCACCGGGTGCCGCGTTTATATGGCTTTTTGATTGGATTGATGACTTGCTGTTTGTGGGACATTTATTTTCGAACGGCGCCGCCGACGTCGTCGTCGACGACGACATCGCCGTTACCTGCTTAGTTGGCAATTTTCGGTCGAAACGCGTCCGAACGCGCCCAAACCAACCCAAGCATTGTAGACCCGGACCCCGGAGAGGTGACGGACTCGCGTGACAGATCGGCCGTGATTCGTTACTTTCGCCCGTCTTCTGTGTGTGCCACCGAGTGGCCCAAACGGGCAGGACCTAGGGCTAGGGTTAGGTAAATATTGTACCACAATCTCTGGCGAGTGGGTGAACTCGGGGCGCCGACAGCCACTGGGGTGCCGTCGTGATAAGCGGAACGAAAGATTGCCAGCTGAAGTAACACAACTGGCCCGGCATCGTCTGCCCAGCCGGGGCCCCGGGAGGTCCATCGAGAAGTGCATAAAAGTGGGGGTCCCTGCCGGAATGCAGCATTTCGAATGCCGGACGTCACCCGGGTGCCCCCGGGGCAGGATTGCTGCTGTTCCTCGATGGAGGGCCCGCGTTGTTTTTCCAGCCCGCCGCACGTCCGGCTCGGGCCGACCGGGCTTCGTCGGGTCCGGACGTCAAGCGCCAAACCGCAACGAGTTCGCGTGTGCGTTCGTGCGTGAATTGCGAAGCCTGTGTGTTTGGGACGCACGGCATCGCAACCCGGGCCGTGCATTCGAAATGCACCCGGGCAGGACAGGACACCGCGGATGGCTCGCGTTGCATAGTGGTTGCCGGGCGTCTGACGTGCGCCGTGATTTGTGATCCGGGCCGCGGGTGGCTTTCCGACGGCCTAGAGACACACGGTGCCCGGAATGTGTCCCCCCGCTTAACATTGTTTAACCGACAGTCGGTCGGCCGGTCGGTTGGTTGGTTGGTCGGTGCGGGAATGCAAGGTATTTACTTTCCGCAACAACATGCAGAGCCTTGTGACGATGCGCCATCGAAAGGAATTCCAAATGCTTTCGAATCAAACCTGTCTCATTACGGATGTTCATAGCGTGCGTGCACTTTAACCGGGCACCAAGAAGCGGGCCGCGTTGCATTCTGCTGGAAGCTAGTGTTACAAGTTTTGGACTTTGGGCTGACGACGGTTGAGATAAGATTGGAACCGACACATCAAACGGGCAACGAGGAATGATCACAATTTCTGTCACTGGAAACGGTTTTCAACTTTTTGTGAAGAATGCCAACAATTTTGTCGAATTTTGTTTGCTCATTAGTCCGCGTATCCTGAAGCCTATGGAGGTCGTACTTTAATGGCTTGAGAAGTCTCCTAGCGAATCTGTTGTTTTACCTTGTTTATACTGTTAGACTTTTATACACTAACCATACGTTTTGTTGACGAAACATTTCTTTTGCAAAGAGACACATTTCGGGGTGAAATCCTATTATCATGACTCTCATTTACGATGTTCTGAAGCAGTAGTCCTATGGCAAGCGTTTCAGGCACCAAAATCTGGTAGTCAGACAAGAGGAAGAATTAAATGTTGATGGAAAATCGCGGAGTGACTAGGTTTTAGACTAATGGCGTCTTGATCAAAGGATCGGTTAAAATCACTTTGTGGTTCGAAAAGATACTGGCCGTCCAAGATGAGACCCTTCGGTGTTTAGAGTAGTTTAATCGAGATGAAACCTTTTGCTTTGTCACTAAGGTTCTTTACAAATTGCTCTCGAATCGGAAAAGAAATCAATCGATAACCATCCCAAAAAACTGTGCATTGACTGTCAATGATCCGTACTTTTATCCTACCCCTTACTTCTGTTTTGAAATGACGGTCGGATCATTGTCCCGACTATTACGTAGCCTTGAAAAGGAGCTCGAAACGGTGACAAAATGTACTTTAAAAATACAACTAACCGATCAATGGCAATCAGGTAATGAAAAAAGCCAGATTGCTCGCGTGTCGATGTGGAAAAAAACCAATTAAAAGTTAGTTCTCAAAAATCCACCCAACTTGCTGGGTCCCAGCGGCATGAAATCGATTGCATCGAAAGGAACGCATTTAAAATTGAGTCACTTCGTTGGCCATCCGTGCCATCCGACTGCATCCGATTGGTGCAGTACTGTAACGCGAAATTGCATTCGATTCGTGGAAAAACTCAACCGGAAAAGGCAACCGGACGATGGAGAGTATGGAAAATACTCCAAACAGGAGCCGGTTCTGTACCAGGACTTGGACTAGCAAGTTGGGCACCGACTTCTTGTGGCACCGACTTCTTTTAGACACTTCCAAGAAGTCCACTTTCCTGAACGCGTTCCTTTTTATCCTCGCAATCCACCAATGCCAGATCCGGAGCATTGGGATGTCTGTGTTTTCGCTCCAACAAGTCCATTGATGGCGGACTTGCCTTCTGCACCGATGCAGAGCAGACACTTTTTAGGGCCCGGAACTGTGTCTGTGGCGACCCGATGGTGCAGAAAATTTGATGAGCAACAAATCGATGGGGAAGTGTGCGCCGGGCTGATGATGAAGCCTGGGCCCCAGGTCCCAGGGACAACCGTGTCAAAAACATGTGCCGCCAGGGGATTGCTCGATGAAGGTGGTGGTCCCCACGCCCCCCGGGGGCGACACATTGTGCGATCTCATTTAAAAAATAACGTTATCCAACTGGGTCATCTTGTTATGCTCGTTTCCGCTTCCATCTTGTGGCTATTTTTTGCCACGTGGACGGACATACGTGCGAGGGAGCCTAGGGTTTCGTCTTCGGTAGAGGTGTTTTCTGCAGCACAGCACAGGAGGGTTTGATCCGTCCGATCCGTCGGACCGGTGCTCCTTGAACTTGCTGTCGTTTCATACGAGCCCCGACCGGCCAGCCCGTGTGTGTGTGTGTCAGAGATTGTGGAGTTGCGTTCTGCTCGGTTGAGTTCGACTAGCCCGGCCCGGCCTCCAGGTAGGGACCTTGAGGCTGTCCTTCTCATCCTTTCTTATCGCATCTTCGAGCCCACCCCCTCCGGGGCGATCATCAGTCAGTCGAGTGTCGTGCAAGCGAACGAATCCTCCGGCTTCGGTCTTCCGGACATCGGTGCACTCCACAAACAAACCGGCAGCCAGAGCGGTGGCAAAAAAGTGAGTCACACAAACGGGTAAATGGAGTGAATTGATGCGGAGAAAAGAAGCTGAAAAAGTGACTCGCTTTTTCCGGTGCCCTTTGGCTCTCCGAGCCCACCGAGTTGACGGCGGCGGCGGCGGCCGCCGTGTGCTGTCATTCGCGCCCGTCCGCCAAATGCAGCTGCAACGGGCGTCGTCGTCGGGCGGGCACATCCGTAGGTGTTTGCATTTTTACTCAGCTTATGAATTTGTAGTGTGCTTGACCCGCTGCTCGGCGAGCTCGGCGAACGACGCCCGGAGCTCAACAGTCACCATTTCTTTTTCTCTCCTTGGCCACCTGTCTTTGCCCGAGTCGCCGTGGAACGTCTGAAGAGTCTTGACGTTTTGTGTGACGAGAAAAAGAGTGCAGATTCCGCCATGTTCAGTATTATAGACTGCGCACCGAAACAAGAGCCCTTCGTTGTAGGGGAACTGGCCTTTTTAATTGTACGTAACGATTGTTACCAACCACTCACAGTCACATTTGAAATGAAAATCCTTCGCCGACACGCTTCCAGCCACCCCGGCCAACCAGATTGATGAGCCCCGAACAGCACCGTGGTCCCGGACTCGGTTATGGGCCGGTCGATTGGCCGATGTTCGCAATGGTACCGCCGGGACCGATTGTTGTAACACTCCCGGGCCAGCTATCGTTCGATAAATAACGGAACTCCAGGGGATGCTGTGCTGTACCGCGGGTTAGTTAGGGTCCCGGGGGCGACCCACTGACAGTGCACTCGTCCGGGACTCCATTTTAAAATTATCTCACACCGGGCCGGACCACCACAGTGGCAACCAATGGCAGCGCCGGCTTTATCGGCTATCGGGGAGCTCCCGGGGTTATCTTTCCGGTTCGGTGATTCGGTGGTTCGGTGGGAAATAATTGGGTCTGTGTCCGAGCCAACCACCGACCGACCACCGATGCGCGGAACAGCGCACTTCAGCGCCGAATCGGTGGGCACTTGCCTTGCCGATGAAAAATCGTCTGCTCTTAGGCACTCAGGTACTCGGGATCCCGCATATCGTCGTCCGTGGCAGGATGCGTGGTGTTGCGGCTCGCAAACGGTGAGATAGGTCGAGGCACTGACGCAAAAAAAAACCGAACAACGGAAAACTTACACTGGACTCGCGTGGCCCGATCCGAGATTCATGGTGCTGGAATCGGGAACGATTATTGCCGAAAGCGGCCATCTTGCGTGTCGGAGTCGAAGTCCAGATCCGGGCCGCGAACGGTGCCACGAGGGTAACGGCATATAATCAGCAATTGACATTTCGGCTACTCTCGGTTACCATTTGACCGGTGGTGGGCCTCGGGTTAAGCGATGGTGCCAGGCCATGGCACGGTCACTGTCGCGCGGCCATAAACTGCCATAACGGCAGAATGAAGTGTCACCATTTTCGGGTGCAACGAGCCGGGCGATAGCGGTGATTACGCGTCGTAGGCCTTGCGTTTGCTGGGCCTTTGGGCCATTTGGGCTGAAATGTGCGCTGGGGTCGGTCGACTTCGTTTTCTCTCTCTGGTTTCGTTTGTGACATTTCGTTTGACTTTACTTCGAGTAGCTCGGCTCTCTGTGGGAACCATTCTGGTCTGCTATCGACCGAAGGTTGCTTTTGAGGGCGAGTCAACACCAGTGCCAAGTTCTGGTGAGTTGTTTCAAATAAAAATCTCAGTCAACTACGTGGCACAAGGTGTAACCGGAAACGCCACCATGCGTCGGAACCTCACCATGCGTTCACTGAAGGACTCGCTAGACGCTGGGGTTCACTGAATGACGGGTGGCCGTTTTTATTCCATCACCACTCGACCCTACCGTCCGCCATGCACTACAATATTAATTTTCTCCCACTAGCTCAGTGACCGCACCTCGTCGACGTCGGCCGTCGGCCGTCGCCGTCAAGTGGATAGCTGGAGCGGTGATGCACGTTGGCCGCAAAAAGACGCAAACGATACGATCTGCGGTTGCTCATTACAAATGAACATCTTAAAAACGCATTCATCAAACATGGCGGTCGTACCCTGGAAGTGCCGCAGTGCTCGGGTCCGTGGTTCGCACCCGGAGTGGAAATGTGTTGCCATGATTAATCTCCTAGCCCGTTGACCACACCGTCCCCCCGGGGGGTTGGTGTGGAAGAAGAAAAAGTCTCGTTTTCCAGAGCTGAAAAGAGCGAGATGTAGGATGTCCATGCCCATTGGTCCATGCCTTCGCTCGACATCGACAGCATCGTGACCACAGGAGTCGGCCGACACCAGCCAGCCGTAGGTAGCTCCAACGGGCTAGCGAGGTGTCCTTCAGCCAACTTGTGCCTCGGGGGGCGTCCTAGGGAAATTGTCACAAAAGGACCCTCCGCAAGGTTGAATGTGTGGCCGATGCAGGCTTTCCACACCCGGGAGGGAAACCAACCCGGGATCTCGGAGCTTTCCTGCTGCGTGTGGGAAAACAAATGTTCAGCTACGTACGTTGGAGTCAAGTGTAGACCTCCCGGTTTGAGTTAATATTGACATCGTTTACGCACACACACACGCACACAGGCCATGCGTGTAACGTCGGACAAAGCAGAAGATGCATCCTCATTAAGAATTCTTGTGGATGTTATCGTGTTAGGGTTCGCCCGCTAACCTAGTGTAGCTTCCATGCGTTCGCTCCATGTGGGACCATTAAAGTTGTACACACATCAGGTTGGTCAATGAGTCGTGAGACTATGGGTTTAGGAACTCGGTTCTCGGGATCGAGAACTTTAGCCAAAGCAAAGGACCCACAGGACTTATGAATCTATATATTAGGTAGTCTAAAAAGAAATCCATTATTTTTGCGTGTACTTCAAAACTGTTTTTAATACGGTTTCAATTGTTCGATTTTCGTCAAATATGCACCGTTTTGTTGGAAAATTTGTTGTCTTTTTAAAAATACCTTCATAATGCCTCTCTTGTAGAAGGGTTAGTTGTTATTGGCGAAAAACTCGAACAATCCATTTTCACAATCCATTTTTTATCTTACTTTTTCATCACTCGGGAAATTTTGTAATGCGGGAAAAAGGTGTCAATCGCTTAGTGCAAGGTCCGGACTATACGGTGGATGCATTAAAACTTCCCAACCAAGCTCTCGGACTTTCTGAGGGGTCACTAAAGACCTGTGTATCATTTCGTTGTCCTGGTGGAACAAAAAACCTCTTCCGTTGGCCGATTCTGGTCGTTTCTGGTCAATTGCTAGCTTCGAACGGTGCAATTATTGACAGTAGAGATCTGAATTTATTGTTTAGCTACACGGAAACGACTCATAATAAACGGTGCCTTTCAAGTCCCACCATATACCCAGTAGAACCTTTCTAAGCAAGAGTCCTGGTTTGAACACCGGTTAAGATGCTTCAACACGCTTAGACTACGACCGATTTCACACAATATTGTCGTAAGTGACCCATTTATCATCACCAGTACCCATCCGTTTAAGAAATGGGTCGATTTCATTCCATTTGGCAAAAATTGTGCAGATGGAAATTCGAGCCATAATGTTTTTTGGTGTAAATAGGGTTGCGCCTAAACATCGAGCTTCTTCGTGAATCCAGCTTTGCACAAATGGCTTAAAACTGTCTGATGGTTAATCTTTAGCTCCTGGCCGATGCTCTGACTACTAACATGCTGACCAACTTTGTTTATTTCTGTGATTTTATCGACATTTTCGATGACGTGTCTGCCTGTGCGAGGAGCATCTTTAACATCGAAAATAACTTAGACGGGTCAACGAAACCAAAATTGATCACAACTGGCTGTTACACTATCGGGATCATAAGCAACATGCAAAATTTCAGCGGTCTAGCTTGAATTTTCGCCTTTTTCAAAGAAAAATTGTAAAATGTACCGTATTTTCTCTATGGTGACTTCCATTGTTAACACCCTGTAACTCACAAACGAATAGAACAAACAATAAACAGTGAAAGCATTTTTTTAAGTGTAAAGTATCAGCTTTAAAACGAGCCTAAACTTGAAACTGTACGATTGATACTTCACGAGATATCGATCACTAAAGGCATCTACCGTGAAAATAATGGATTTCTTTTTAGACTACCTAATATATAAAATTCAAGTTGTGTCTGTATGTCCCTTATAGACTCCGAAACTACTGGACCGATTGACTCGAAATTTGGTATACAGGGGTTTTTGGGGCCGGGGAGTGCAATAGTCAAGGTTAGAAACCCCTCACCCCCCTCTTTCTTTGCCATCCCATACAAGTAACTGTTTAAAACATCAATTACTCCACAAGTTATGAATCGAATTTAATCAAAACTTGCACAATGGTTGCTGGTCACCTGAGAAACCATGTGACAAAATTTGGTCCTTACAGGACGAGGGGAAGGAGGGGTCCCCATACAACCCCAATCCTTAAAATACGTCCTACGGCAAAATGGGTATCGTTTCTTAGGTTTTGGTGGTCTGTAAATCGATTGGTTTCACTTAAAAGCCTTTTCCTTCCTTCTTCCACCTACCACCACCCCTCATTCCATCCATCTTGAAGTAGTGTGATGTTGGGGGAACTGCATTGTTTGCGTTAAATTTTTGAAGAAGGTGAGAGAGAGAGAGAGAGAAAGAGAGAGGGAGAGAGTGAGAGAGGGGGAGAGAGTGAGAGAGGGGGAGAGAGGGGAGAGAGAGGGAGAGAGAGGGAGAGAGAGAGATGGACAGGGAGATGGAGAGAGAGAGAGAGAGAGAGAGAGATGGAGAGAGTAACAGAGATAGGGAGAAAGAGAGAGATAGAGATAGAGATAGAGATAGAGATAGAGATAGAGATAGAGATAGAGATAGAGATAGAGATAGAGATAGAGATAGAGATAGATAGCTGGTGCGAGTTTTGCCATGTATCTAACAGGAAGCGGGAAGGGAAGCCAATCGGATACATCACCGGGAAGCCCTACCATTTGAAACAGAGTAATGGGAGGCGGAAAGGGAAACTGAACATATACGTGACCGGGAAGCATGATCGTCTGAAAAGTAGAAGTAACGGGAAATGCAAAGGGAAGCTGATCGGATACGTCACCAGGAAGTCCTTTGAAACGACGGATAAGCGAGAAATGAGGATGAAATGAGGCGTGGCAACGCGCGCCGGGATCAGCTAGTTTCTTATAAACTACTAGGTCTATGTGTCGAGAATCTGAATTTTAGAATGATGGCTGTACCTGCCGATTGGGACTTCCCAGTTTTGCTGTCCATTAATCATTCCCTTGTGTTGACATCAGGTAAATGATTTCAGGTCGAAAAAAAAAATATTTCGGTTTGCAACCCATCTTTGAAAGGGTTAGACCATGACAACTTTTGTGCCTGAAAATGACATTTCGCGGGAATTATTATTTTTCTGCTTCCCTTAAAGAAAACTGCTTCGGAATCACACCAAATGCTTGTCGGGACTTGTGTTTGGAAGATCGCAATGCTTTAAGTAGTTTAAAAAAATTCAAAATGGCGATTTTGACTTTACAAAAAAAAGCGTCGAAGGACTCCTAAAAACGGACTTTCTGATGGGACAGAAAGGTGTGGTGTTTCACAAGCTCCTAAAACCTGATGGAAACGTTAATTCCGATCGCTACTGACAACAAATGATCAATTTGAACCATGCATTGATCGAAAAACAACCAAAAAACCAATTTGTTATCAACAATGGAGGCGCCTAGTAGGCCGTGGCAACAAGCACCAGGCGCCTAAAAAAGCAAAACTGTTTCAGAGCACTATCAAATCATTTGGATGGGAGCTGCTATTCCTCCCGGCGTTATTCGCCAGACTTGGCTCTTTCCGAATATCATTCTTTTTCATCGATGGGACACGTATTAGCTGAGAAGCTCTTCGTTTTCTACGAGGAAGTCGAAATGGGAAGACTACATCTTCTTCTTCTTTTGGCGCTACAACCGCTGAGCAGTCTTGGCCTGCACCAGAGACAATGTTAATCTCTGATGCTCGTTTCCTGTAACATTTTAATTTTTACGGACGGGATTTTATTCACCAGACTTGGCTCTTTCCGAATATCATTCTTTTTCATCGATGGGACACGTATTGGCTGAGAAGCTCCTCGTTTTCTGAGAGGAAGTCGAAATGGGAAGACTAATTAGTTTCCTTAAAGAGTCGAAGAATTCTTTTTTCTGGGAATCCATTATTTAGCAGAGAGATAGGAGAAATGTATAGCTAGCGATTGCACATACTTCGAATAAAATATAAATTTGCATAAAAATTTTATAAACATTTTTGTGTGTCAAAAAATTCCGATTCTCGACGATTCTTTTGAAAATGTTAGTCAAGTACCATTTTAACCGACGGACTGGCCGGGGGGACCAAGATTGGTCCAATTAAGTTGGAAGTAATGCTAACTCTAATTATAGATGGGAACTTTCCGCACCTAAAATGCTGTCGCTTCACTAGCTCGCGTCACCACGACTCACTTGCTGGCCGCTTGTGGGCCGCCCGAAGAAGCCAACTGAAGCAGGATTTTCAGTAAATTTCCAGTAGACCACAGTTTCTCATTTTGCTTCATTCCGTTCCGAATTCCGTAGCTTAAAGAGACCACCAGCAGGCAGAGACACACACACACACATGCAGGAGTAAGTAAAAGAAAGCAAACCACTCGCAGCTGGCATCGTCGAGGAGGACTCAAAGCATGCTCTGATGAGCTGTTGACGACCTCGTCGTGTCGATTGTTCATCATGTTACGGGTGTGATTTGTGCTGTGCGTATGTATGCGTGTACGGCACCACAGGGAGTTTCGCCGCAGATCCACCCGTTTTTTGGGAGGACCGGATGTTCGTGTGTGTGTGTGTGTGTATGTGTGTTGGTGATGATGTTGATGAGTCGCTCTATATGCACATGCCTGCTGCTTTCACCGGGTTGCCGGTGAGCCTAGAAAGCGTAATGAAATGATGAACCTACCCCGGTTAGGTACGTTTTCCGGCTATCGTCTAATATCGTCCTGCCGATAATGTCATGCTTGCTGTTGCATAATGAATTATGCAGCGCCGTAGGAGTCTGATTTGCTGATATTAATTTGTAATCGGGATCTGGAAAATGTCAAACGGAGAGAGAGAGAGAGAGATAGAGAGAGAGCGAGAGAAAGGTGGAGAGAAACAGTGTGAAACACAGCGTGAAGGAGCGAGACAGTCAGAGAGAGATCATGGAACGCGACGCGAGTGGCACCGCGCGGTGCCAGTCCAAATTACCGGTTCGCGCAACCGATTCGGAACCTAGGAACACATCCGGAACTCCGGGGCACACTTAGCGCAAAAAAACGGTCAAACAAAAGCACAAACGGCCGAAAGCTAAGCGCAAAAGCGACAATGAAGGGGCCCGAACGGAAAGAAGCAAAAGGTAAATGGCACCGCAGCGGGTGGAGGGGGGACCGTAGGGATCCGCGAGTCGGGCGACTGCCAATTCTCCGCTCACTTTGCCAATCCCGGCCGGAATGGAATAATTAGCATGACAAAGGGCACCGAGGGCCCGCGTTCCGTGGAACGGATTAATGGGATGCGTTTGACTTTTGCTTCCTTGGGTAGTGGTCCGCGCGAATGTCGGACGTCGTCGACTCCGTCGTCGTCGTCCTTGTCGTCATCGGTAATGGGAAATGGGACAAAGCGGCACCACGAGGCCAACATTGAGTGCTAGGTGGTAGAAGTGTATACTTGTAACGTGTAACAGGGACTCTGTGTGTGTGTGAGAGAGAGAGATTGAAGGTCCATTGTAACTGGCCCGGATCGGGCAGTGGAAGGATCGGATGCGCGGGACGCCTCTTACCCTCGTTCGACGGGACCACGTCGGGGTTCTTCTCGTCGTACATGTCTTCCGACTGGCTGAGCGGTAATGAGATTTTCTCCTTAATTGGCAGATTACCGGGCCGCTTGCCGAGCCCTCCGGGGCCCTTCGGCCCACCGCTGCTGGTCAGCTGCTTGGCCTGCGTCGACCGGAGCTTGAAGGCGGCCGCCACCGCGATTATTATGCAGATTATCATCGTTAAAATGCCAATAAATATTCCGATCGATACGATCGGCGTTAGCTCGAATTCCGTGTGTGACCCTGTGTGACCGACGCAAAGAGAAAGATGGAGAAAGAAAGAGAGAGGGAGAGAGAAAAGAAAGGTTGATTAAAACCATGGCGCGCGGTTGAATCCGAATTGAGGACAAAAAATCGGTCCCCGCGTAATCGAAGAGAAATGTTCCGGGCATGCCATCCGACGGCCACACTTCGATGACTCGATGACACCGTTGCTGTTATGTTGTGGAAATTCCTGGTGGCGTTTTTCGTCACCGCCCCCCCCACCCCATTCGGAAAACTCGTCGGAAAAACGGACATCGAAATGTTTATTATACTGCTCGGTCGGTCTCCTAGTGGGCCGCACCGCACTCGGTTCCATTGTGGCCGGTGTATGCGTGGTGGTGATGGTGTGTATTTTCCGCGCCCATTCGGGTGAGAAATTGGGTGTTATTTTTCGCAACTCCCGATCGCGGTGGCCCAATGTTTTGAGACTAATTTTCAGTTTAAACTCCGGTGCGGCGGTCTCTCCGTTGCTCAGTTTTAAGTTTCTTTGTTCGGACACACCGGAAAACAATTGAACTGTAAGATAAGCAATAAGGTAGCTAATGGTGCACATAAAAGTATAAAACAAACAAACGATTATGTGGTTGCATCGCAATAAATTGTGTGGTGCATCCAATCAGTGCCCTTTTAATTATCAATGGACCATAACTTGGAATAGCCCGAAAACCGGTCCGGACTGATTATTATCAGACGCACCACGTTATCGCACGGCACGGCATTATTACGGTTACCATTATTCATAACCATCGGGTTAAGGGGAAATCCCTGGGAAAAGAACTTTCCCGGGGCCAATGAAACTCAGCCCGAATCGGAACGGGGAAACCCAGTCCTTATCGGACAATTTATTTGCGTTCGTTCAATACGAAGAAAGCAACAGAACCAAACAAAAAAAATAAAATAGAAACGGGAACGAATTTGCATCTCGTTTGTCCTTCGTGGCGCAGCTCCCGGAAACAGCTCCCGGTTGGCAAAGCGGGCCATTTAGCCCGCCTGGAAGTACACAAAAAAAAGTGTGACGCACCAACAAAAACGCGTGCCAGAACCCTTGCGAGAGCTTTCCGCGTGAAAACCCGCGTGCACATAGATCATCTCCAAGAATTATGCAGAACAAACGGGAAGCGAACGAAATACACCGATAAATTAAATGGGCTCTCCACGTCCATGTCCACGTTTTTGTCTATCAAGACCCGCCGGGTTGGCATGGAGCGAATAAAAAAAACCGTCAGAAAATATTGGAAAAAGGATCGAACGGAATGGAAAATCGGCTCGTGACCGGCGTTTTCACGGCGGGGCCACGCAAACTGTTTTCCTCGCGCTGGTTGGGAGAAAATTGGTAATCGGAGTAATAGTTCAAATTCATTCCGGAACACGGCGGCGTGCGTGGCTGGCCTGGAGGGCAACCAGTTCTTTGACGCTCCCTCGCTCATTTGCATGCCCTTTGCTGGCTGGTGCCCGTAATTGTTTATGTGTATTTATTTATTAAATAAATCTGATAAATTAAATTAAATGCCGATAAGCCGCCACCGGCAGCAGGCTCAGCAGCAGCGGTCGGTGCGCTTCGCCATCGAAAGGGGTTTTAGAGGACGCGCATTTTCCACGCATTTTCCTTTCACGTTCGATCCTTAGCATTTTCTTTTGTGAGTACCGCGTTTTTTTCCGGCACGATCGGCACACCGGTGTGGTATCTTTTGTGGTTTGGTGTGCGCCCAGAAACGCTGTTGGTGGCAAAGCAAAATAGGAGCAATTTTTTTGTCACGACCCCACAGCCTGGCTAGCGATCGAAAAATTTATTATGCGGCATTAATTGAGTGGAATAATTGTGCGTTGTCCACATTTTTGGGCCCGCTTGTTGAGTAATGTGTGGACTTTAAGCTTGAATCGGAGAAATCGTTTAAAGGGTATCTTCATTTCAAAAGAATCAGAATCTGAGCCCAAACTTTATGATAACTGACCCATAATAAGGAGCGCGATATGTTTCGAAAAATGCACTCTATCCGAGGGACACATTTGCAGAGCCCCCACCAACGCCCAGTGGCTGTGCGCCCCACCGAACGCCGTATTGATCCTTTCCGTATACAAAAAAGGCTGCAGCATGTTTCGTTCCCGGTCCGGAACCACTCCATCCGAGCGTCGGTACGGGAATGGCCAATAAATCAATCAGTTGGGCAAGATTTATCGGCATTACATACAATTTGTGTGCATTTTACGTCGTCGTAAAAAAAAACGCCAGAAGATCAGCTCCTGTCTGCTGCCATGTATGGCATGGCGCTCGATGTGAAGGGCCGCCGCTGACAGCTTGCGTGGATGATGAGATTTCGAATGGCTGCCCTAAATGATGGGTCGGTCTGATGCACCCCACCACCCGTCGGCCCAGCGGTGCTGTCGACGAACGCTTGCAACCATTTCGGAGAGCGTCGGTGATCCGTGGTGAAGCCTTTTGCATGTCGGCTACGCTTGCGAAGCGAAACTTTAGTTCTTTATTAAATTCAACTTTAGTAAACTTGTTTTGACATGGATTGGATTTGGAAATAAAATGAAACGATTTTTGCTACGAAATCTGCCAAGCCAATGTAAAACTTTGCCCCGGACGACCATGCGAACTTTTCTCAATACGGCTCAATAAAGTTGCTCGGCGATCCGATTAGGATTATCGTCGGACACTAGGCGACGCCGGCAGATAGGTCCTCTGTCGACGGGGATGCTCAACGACAGAGAAAATATGGCTCAAATCGAATTAAAATCTCTAATCTGAGCCCCGTCGATGGTTCTCTTCGGTCGATCGAACCGAGTTTGCAATCGAACAGGCGCATGCAACACGCTGCGTTCGGTGTAACTGGGCTAAGGTGGACACCGGCAGCATGAAACAATACACCACCGGCCTGGCCTCCGGGGGCCCCAACGACAAATTCATTGCAACAATTGAGCCATTGTGCGGCACGGCTGTGAGGATGTGTTTCTCCATTCCACTGCACTCCGCTCCGCCAGGGGCCGGTAAGGGTTTATCTCAAGTTTGCCAAAGTTTTCCTTTCATTACCTCCGAGGGTTGGTGTGGGTTGGAGGGTTGGAAATGGGTATGTACCGTTCACCACATCATTGCAGACACAATGTTCATTTGCGCCCGCCGTAAAGTGCCTCTCCGTCCGGTGGCCTTCCGGTTTGGGGAAACAAAGGATTCGAGACATGCGAGGCCAGGGTGGTCGCTTTGATAAACGAGGATGTGCCGGGGCCGAGATTTTATATTTTATGCTGCCCAGCACAACACGTGAATCGAAGCCCGAAGGGCCTTATGTCTCATCGAAGAATATTGTTTACCTTTCGGTTACGACACACGAGACGGCAGCCCAGTCGGGCCAGTCTTTTGTTGGTACAGGAGGTTCCTCAAGCGCACCGCCGTTCAAGAGTTCGCCGTACACCTATCCTGGCTGGTTGCACGTCATCGGCACCGGCTCGGAACCGAAGGATTCAGTCATAAATTCAAATATTTGCTAGATAGATTTAGAAAGTGTGCACACACATACGGCTTCGATGGTGGGACTAGGAACTTGGGATACTTGTAGACGACATGCTACGTAATCGGGATGTCTGTCGAGGGGTCGAGTGGTCGAGTGAAATAATGGACCGTTGAATGGAGCCTCCCGTAGGCGATGATTGGTGGCTGCGTGCTTTGCAACAGGTTCGTTCTCGAATCATTAAAAACTGTGTAATTAAGGAGTGAGCTTTGAAATGCCATTTTGCTTCACTCGCTACCAGGGGTCAAGGTTCGCAGAGTAGTAAGGATTTTACGGGGCGGTTATGGTGGTAATTTATTAATCAACATGAACACACTCGCCGCATGCACTCGGGGCCCCTCGAGGACAGTCAGCACTTTCATTCTACACACTTATCGGCTCACGCCGAGCCGGCCACAGTGCATAACGAGATACAAACAACACACACACACAGGCGACCGCTGACACTGTTGCCGCCGGGAAGCCCGGACCAGGACGGATAAAGCACGATCGCTGTGTAAGCTCCCATTTTCGGCACCGGCAGCAAACAGTCGTAACAGTGATTAAGCTTCTGTTTTGGGCACTTGCTTGCCGGTGGAGTGGATTTTCCAAAGATTTTCCCTCCACCCGGCCGGTGCATTGTTTGGAAATCATCTCTTCGGTACACACAGAGAACGACACAGAGGCGATGCCCAGGCACGTCCCGGTGGTCCCGGGGCCGCCGAGTTGATCCGATTGGGAATGAAACTGCAATGAACATTAGATGCATGATTTATTGCTGTTTATGTGCAAAGTAATTATAATACTTCAGCGTTGAGCGGTGTGTGTGTCGGGCAATCGGCGTCCCTGTAAACCCTCGAAGTGAAAAGGTTACCTTTGGGGCGCAGGACGCAGGAATCGGTTGGGTTTTGGGGGAGATAAATTACAGTAAATATTTTCCGAACGAAAGAGGCAAGCTCGGCATGCTGGCCCGCCGTTGGCCCTTAACCAGGCGCATAATTGCTGCTTGTTTACCAGCACCGCACAACAAATGCTTTGAAATTGGGAGCTTTGTTTGTGCCTTTCCCGGTGGTGCCCGGGAACACTGGGGCCGAGCTGCGTTGGTTATAACGAGCTTATAACTCTGGGCTCAAATTTCGAGCACTCGAGTACATACCGCGATGGGAGTCTTTCAGACCCGCAAGCCGGCAAGTTAATTGAAAGCTTGACCTTCGAGGCGGTACATCGTACCGACCGGGGGCTCTCTTTCATTGGAGGGCTCAAATTTATCTGTCAATCAACGATAAATGCTTTTTGATTGTTGTAAGGACATCAGCCGGTTTCAGAAGTGCCCAATCGGTAAGTAATCCACGGCACTACTATCGCGGATCACGGTTCTTCTACTATCGCGACTAATGGAGCGCCACCTAATCGTAAGTCGGTGATGGTCGGAATATCGGCTCCAAAACATCCATCCACTGGCTGGAACGGGCTACCAAATTGACCGACAAACGACCGGAAAGCCTACGGCAAAAACTACGAACGAACGTACGTTACGTTGAGCAGTTTAAACCGATTGTGGCCACTCACGGCGAACCCCGGGCCTCTGGCTTCCTCCCATTTTCGTCGCACGTAATCATCGATAGTCATAATTTTTCTCCCGCGCGCCATGAATATTCATCATCACGTGGCCAATCTGGGTGGCGCTGTTTTGGCCGGGCGCAGATGGAATGACCCCTCAGCGTCCCGAGGCAGTGAACCCGAGTGAGGCTTGGGCTTGTTTCACACGCTTCTCACGTGGCACCGGCAGCTTCTCGCTCGGTGGAGCAGCCAGGTCGGTTTGGGCGATAAATTAGAATTTTATTCGATTACCTGACGCACGCACGGGCCATTCGTCCGGCTGGCTGTTCTTCTTTTTCGTACCATTCTTTCCCAATTTTCCGCGAGGTTGTCGCGAGGTTGATGAGGTCGTTGCGGCCAGCCGTGTGGGTTATGGGCTTGTTGTTGCGGGTACCATAAATCGGCCGCCATTCCCGTGCCGTTCGGTGCCAGGGCACCACTACCGGTCGAGACGCAGCATCAGTGTTCAGCAGGGGTACCCAATTACTAACAAACGAAGGGCTCCCAGTCGCTGCAGCTGCTCGAAAGAGTAAACAATTTCATCGCTACTTAACTCGATATGAAGTGAAAATGATGAAAATTGGGCTTCTAAGAGGCAGTCGGCTCGTATCGCGACCGATAAGGCCAGTAAACACCGGCCGGATCAGGCCGGTTAATGCAAGGGCTCCATAATAACTTCATTAGCTTACGAGGAATAAGTTAATTAATTACGCCTCGCATATGGATTAAATTTTCCGCTCGACTGCATTAAATAATAAACGCACTCACGCTGCGCCAATTAGCTTTTAAGCCTCCCAGCCGATCACACGTGGCGCAGGACAACAATGTTTTGAGTGGATGAAAGTTTCGCTGGTTAACTGGACGCTGGCGCACTCCAAAAACAACAGCAAAAAAAAACAGATGAAAGCAGTTCCTCGCGGCGGCAATTATGTCATTAGTAGTATCGTCGGCTAAATGGCAAGACATAAAGCACCATTATGTTGGTGCTCCTTCCTGGCACTTCCGGGAGTCGATTTTGTTTGTGCTCGCTTTGCCCGCGGTTCGCCCGCGGATTGCGATGCCGTTTGAGCGTGGCGCGTCCGCTTGATTGTCCAGATTTTTATGCCAACTTATGCCCTCCGCAGGATGACCCTTTCGTGGCTCGCTGGCTTTTCAGCCCGCGCGCGGCCCGGCTTGATGGGCCCGTTCTGCTCAATTCGGTCGGGTGCGGTTCGCGAACCTCGAAATAGAGACGCATCGCAATTTCCCCAATGTTCCACCGCCGAAGATGGGTCACGGGCTCGGACGGAGCGTCGGCCAAAGGCGTGATCGTAAAAATAAATTACTCCACTCGTAAACATAAAAATACACATTTGCACATTTGTAAGACTATAAAAGCTAATAATGCCCCGGGAGCCGGGAACGAGCGAGAGAGCGGGAGCATAATATAATAGAATCTTCACCGCCACGTTCCATTTCCGGCCGGGAAAGAAAGGGAGCGAGAGGGGGGAGCGGTAAGGAAGCAGCGTTTGGCGTGGAAAATCTCGGGGCCAATAATAAAATAAAGGCTAAAGCAAAATCAGCATCCGAGCGCGTCAGGGACCGCGCCGGGCCGGGCCAGGTCGGGCAGGGCGTGGGAATATTTTATGCTCGCACCGGCGAAAGTGTCGAAAGTTCGTTCGATTCCGAATCCGCACGTCGGCCGCTTCGCGCACCATTAGCGTATCATCATCATCATCATCATCATTGCCATCGCCATCGCCATCATCATCGTCGTCGTCGGGAGGCTCTATCTTGGGGCGCCGAGCAAATGATACACAAACCGAAAACGGAGCAAATCATTTTGACAACTCGCGGGCTCCCGGGAAATTGATTGGCATCCAGTTTTCCACCGGTCATTCGGTTCGGAATGCGGAACGCGGCCCCCCCGCGATTCGATTGGTGTGCCCAGGAGCGCCTTTAGCGACGCGCGCACGCAAAAAGACAAATGAAATAAAATTTTAACTTCCCCAATAACGGCTCGTTATCCGTTTGTCGTTTTATCGTTCGGTTTCCCACTGTGCGTTTTATGGTGGGACATTGCTTTTTGTTGCGCGGGGCTCTACGCCATCAGACGCGTGTCATCTGAGTTGTTGCCGGGTTTCCCGGTTTTTCCATTCCTCCGAAACGCTACCTATACATACTCGTGTATTGTCAATTTCGGGTTTACATAAAAATCGGTCGGCGCCAGTGGGTTTTATTTAGTTTGCACCCGGAAAATGGCGATATTTTAAAACCGACGGACGCGCGCTGCCGAATGGTGCAGAAAAACGGTCGGCCCATTAAAAAATAGTCCACTAAATTTGCACCTAATTCAGCGCGACACTGAATATAAATTTTATGCCCCCACGGCAACGGCTTACGGTTCCGTTTCCGTTGCTTTCGTTCTTGCTTCCGGTCGCAGCAAGGGTGGTTCGATTTCAATCACATAAAAATAGCTCCATTTTGTCCCGGGTTTTTTTGTTTATATTTAGGGAAAAGGGGTATTTTTGGGGGATATTTTGCGTAAAGAATTGAACGGAAAATAGTGTTTCCTGGACCGCCCCCTTTTGCACTTGTTGAACTCCAACGCTTTTGAATGCGTTGCAAAAAGTTCGTTTCTGCTTTGTTCGATTGTTAAAAGAAAGAGAAAGTCAAAATATCGAGTTTATATTTTATTCTGAGTTAAATTAAACACCTTTTAAGAACCTTTGGCTAGGCAGTGGTTTGATAAATACTACCGCTGCTGGTTTACAACGTATTATATTTTTAATTATGTGTTAAATCATTGCATAGACTAATCGGTTTTTGTACGAACCCCGACAGTGCATCAACTTAGGTGTAGACCTTTAATGCTTAATGCGTTAATTCATAGTGAATGCGGTTCTTCCCGTTCTAATAATATTGAATAAAAAATAGTTACACATAAATAGGTACAATTTTCGAACAATTACCGAATAAGTGTAGCGTAAATATATGTTCAACCCCTCACTGGAAATATTAAAACTCGGGGTCACAGGTCAGGTCGGAGCTGATCGTACGCCCCAGGATACACGCCACATTTTGCCATTTTTTCTCCCACTTTCATGCTTTTCCGGCCTGTGGCCTTCCGTTGTCCGGAGTTGAACAACAATCTCGTGCATCAACAACTGCTCGGGACGGGATTCAAATCCTCGGCGCGAGGCGCCAGCAACGGCAACGTCCCCGGACGACTTGCGATTGACAATAAATTTATTAATCTCTATTTGCGTTATTAAATCATAAGCACTTCAATCGGGCACGATTTGTTCGCTGCCATTTTATCGCCATCTGCGCCGTTCGGTGGCGCAACTTTCCTCCTCGTGACCTCGTGGGGTGCATCGCATGGAGCGTAGTAATCGGATGAATTGCCAATAAGTTCAACCCGATTCCCGTGGGAATGCCGGCCCAGGTTGTCGTCGCGTATCGATGTTAGTTCAGTTGTGTTGCTTTACGAACACTCCTTCTACCCGTGTGGCGTGGCACACGAAAAATGAGCGGATTTTTCCGGGCCACTAAACCGTGCGTTTCGTGCCAAAGGAACGTTTGGCCGGCACCGAGACATTGTGCCGATTATTTATTGGCCCATGGGTTCCCGGCGGGTAACACATTAATTTACGCTGCGATCGGTCAATCCCGGGAAAGCGGGGGCCAGTTTCTTCGGGTTTCATGCGAAAGGTTCAACTGAAGGATGCGAAGGTCAAACGCGAACCAGGCTGGGTTCAGCTCGCGGAAGGTGCATTGATTAAACACAAAAATTGGGCACACTTTGGCTCAGCGCGGTTCACCGCGGTTCACAGCGTACCGGGTTAACGGGATGTCGTTGCGTACATTCAATTGGGCAACGGCCAACCTGGCGGCTACACTCGCCAGGACTCGCCGAGTTTTTTGCGCCCGCCTGTGCCGCCCAAAAAAGTTGAATAATTAATCACGCCGGCTAATAATAAATAATTCGATTGGGTTTATTCAAATATTTCATTTCTCGCCGGTCACTGGCCGGAACCCACCCGGTTCGGTGTTTCGGCCGGCCGGGCTTATGGCGCGTTTATGAGTCCCATCGAGGTGGGTTCCCCCCCCACTTTGGTGGATTGCACGGTATCGATAGCCACAATGAGCCACTTCATTGTGGGATTTGGGCTGCGCTCGCCGCAGACTGTGCACATATTTGTGCGAATTATAATTATCCGTTTATTTGATTAGCTCTCGGGCCTGGTTGGGTAGTGGGCCGTGATTGTGGCTGAGCCACGTCTGGGTCGTTGGCGAGTCGTTGGCGTTGGTTTAGAGTGCGTCGGCCGGTTCGCATTAAGCGCGACAGAGTGGATGTGATAATTTTGATGATGTCGATCCCACCGCGCCATATTCCACGCTTATCGTCCGATGCCATTGGCGGGTCTACTTCCGGCGGGGGAGGTTGTTTTAGGGGCGGCACAGAAACGTGCCCGCTTTTTGCACCGCCCCGACCGTCCGATGACGACGACGACGACTACGACGGTTAATGAGGTATTATGTCAAGCCGTTTGAAATGTTAATACTTTGAATTACGGGCCGGACCTCGTAACCGGGACTGCGGTCCCGGCGGTTTGCAATGTTGTTTCACGGGTTGGCTTTAGTTATGGGGCGGGCGGTTTTTTGGACCCCTGACCAATCCGATACCGGTGCGCTGATCGGTGCGTTGGGCTGCGGACTCCGGAACATGTCGGCAGAGTAATGCGAATCGATGTCAGTTCGATGGCTATCGACTCGATCGGCCGGGCACGGTTTGCTCCAATGCGTCACCCAGGATCCCGACTGGTGATGCTATTGTTTGGTGGCTTTTTCCATTGATGTTTTTTTCCCCACCCGGATCGAGTTGAAGTTAATTTATGCAGCCGACCAAAGGGGGTTGTTTGCACACTGCGCCAATGCCACCCTCGAGCGGAGTTCCCAGCGGAGCGGAATCCATTTTACTCGTCGCTTTAAATTGTTGTCGATTGATTCGTTCGATGCGATTCTATTGCGTTGGATGATGGTTTCATTTTTAAGTGTTTAATTTGGTGTCCTCGTAAAACCATAAATTGGCTGGTTAAAGGACTTCGCACCCCAAAAGGGGGTATTAGCTATTTTCCGCTCATTACGTTGCGGCCGCTCATAACTTTCGGTTCACGGTGGCCTCACAACTCACCGCGGGGGGAGTTGATGGAATGTTTTGTGAACTACTGTGCGCCTGGGCGGGAGTGGAATTTTAATATAACTAATCAAACTGCGAATCATCAAACGCGAGCCGATGAGTATCATATAAACGGGTCGTTGATTACGGCCATCGCTAGCGGGTCGTTTGATAGCGGATTTCATTGCGGAAGCTTGAGCTTTTAAGTACGTGTATGAGCATTATGGCTCATGTTCCGCACCATTTACGCAGTAAAAAAGGCGACAGACAGCTTAAGGTGACACTTGACCAGATTCCGAACGATGTACCAGTGAACGTAGCTATCGTGAGTCGTGACGCAACTTCCCGTCTGATTTATCGTTGTGGCCGTTCAATCATTTTAAATTATTTCATTGATGCGATCAGCTATTGAGAAATCATTCTCGATCGTCAATTGGCGGGAGCTTGTGTTGGAAGGTGTCTCAGATAGTTACGTTCCCGTTTGAAGGGCGCGATGTCAGTTGCAATCTGTTTGCTGACAGTGGAGAATGGACTCTTGTCGCCATGACACGTTCGGTCTTTCGGAGTGTATTATCCTAACCTTGCTGATCGCAATCACAAAACAAGCATTTGCGACAAGCTGTGATCAAATGAAATTTTGACAGCTAAACCCCTTACAGTTTTGATGAAGTGTTGGTCCTTGTCGTCCAGAATGAGTGTGACAATCGATTCGAGTGAATAAATGAAATGCTGGGCGATTGAATACAACGAATACCACGAATTCATTTTTATAACTTGCCGTCTTGCGGTTTGGTTTCTAAAAGAGTTGACAGCAGCAGTTGAAATGGAAGCCACAGAGCTTTATTGAAAAGGCAGCCCAAAAGGCAACATTATGGAGCCTTCTTCTTCAAATTTGCTCCTAAGGGTGAGATTTCTTGCGTCACCCAGCTAAACCATCGCTGGGATTTCGCCAAACCACCGTCGCGAGGTGCACGAGCTTCGGCCAACCATCGTCCGTCAATCCGGTAAGCCCTTACTCAGCAATTGTTGTCAAACCAATCGTTGTAACGAGATAGATAGCGCCGAGCCGAGTATCCTAGAATCACTTCCCACTGGGTACTGCACTTGTTGGATTAGCCGAGGGCGTCGTTGTGGGCGTCCTACAACGCGGGCCACGGACACGGACGTCCCGCTCCTGGGCTTCTCTCTTTCGTTACCATGGGCCACCGGGGAACTCCGCAGCCCGAGATCGTCCGAAAGCGTCCGCCAGCCGGGTGGGAAAGCAAACTTCATAACAGCTCAGAATTTATACCTTTTTAAACTCCCCCCGGATTAAATCTAATGCAATATAATGGTATTAATTAAGATTAAACAGCTTTTTACCGGCTCCCGATCCAGCTTCGAGGGGTTCGCCGTGGGCCAGCAAAGCTTCCCATCAACCCCGCACCAGGCACGCGGTTCGCCCTCGGTCTTTTCGGCACTTTAATTTCTTTTCCACACGTGATGGCTATCCACGGAACACGGAGAAGTTACAGAAGTGTTAACGAGCTGAGCTGCCCCAGCCAGTTAGATCGTCCTACGCGTGGCCACAGTAGCTGCTGGTGGGTCGCGGACTCGCGTCGGAAAAGATGGCCAAGAGTCACCGGGGGCCAGCAGGTATCCGGCAGGGGTCCCTCTACTACTGAAACCACCGTTGGAGCAGGAGGTTTTGGTATGATTTCATTACGTCGTTCTACCCAATACTACGCGGCGCTGTCTTCGGGGCAGGCCAGAGTTGGTGAGGTTTTGATTTGCGCAGCGTCCGCGTCGAGTCGAATCCAGAGCTTTCCACTTCACCACGAGGCTCAACTCGAGGTTGACTCGAGTAACGAGCAAAGCACAATTCCAAATGACATCTGTGGCGCTTAAGATAATTAGATTTGAAAATGAGTTTAAGCTGCAGCTGTGCATGCAGCAGGACTCTCCCGGTCCTGTCTGTCAGTCCCGGACCCCCCACCACATGTCCTATCGCTTGTGTCACGTCGTGTAAACAACGGGGAACAACCGCGAACCATCTTCACCGGAGTGGCCCACGGTCCCCGGTCCCCGGTCCCGGGTGGACCCCGGGCTTAAAGCTGCTGGTGGTATAAATTATGCACGTCACACTCGGAGCACGTGCAGTTAGTGGGGAGACGACAACGAGAGTTTGCGTTACCGACTCCCGAGTCGGGTCATAGAGAGAGACCCCGGCGCCCCGTCGCCCCTGCGAGGGACAGATACGCTCCGGAAGCCGGGAGTTAGTTTGGTGGAGCTGTCAGATATTGTTATCGCGCAATTCGCTTCGCTCTGGTGGCGCCCCCTATATGCGCGGGTCCGACCGAAAAACCCGTCGCGGACCACACGGTTACTGGTTACGGGCGAACTGATGAACTCAAGCCTAATGGGAGGACACAAGTCGCTTACGATTTGGTGGCCCGCCGACCCGCTGTGAAAGTGCACCGCGCGTTGCATAATTAATGGTGTATGTTCATTGTCACACGGTGACGACGGCGGATGATGTAATGCGAAGCGACGGCGGCAGCAGCACCGCAGCGCGCGATCCAATCACGACCGACCGTGGCCAAATTGTCGACCGCGGTGGGCCTCCCCATCTTACCTGTCTGCTTTTCGGCGGCCTTCAGCGTGTACGCCTGCAGCAGGATCGGTTCGCTGCGGCCCCGCATGTTCGTTGCGTAGATGACGATTTTCAGCAGCAGCCCCGCGTCGAGCCCGTTCACCGTGAAGATCGGGATTTTGGAGGACACGTTCGCGAGCAGCGCGTGCGTCTGCTGGTCATAGATCTCCATCACGAACCACTGCCGCTGACCGCCATCGAATCCTGGAGCGAGACCGAGCGTGAGAGAGAGAAGTGAATGAGACAGGACAGATGTTTAGTTTTTATAGCCATCCCGAAATTAGTACAGCATCCGAGTTGTTTAGTATCTTAAGCCGGGGCTTTGTTCTCCGGCGGGCAGCCACCATTT
Organism: Anopheles cruzii; assembly: GCF_943734635.1. Classification (NCBI taxonomy): domain Eukaryota; kingdom Metazoa; phylum Arthropoda; class Insecta; order Diptera; family Culicidae; genus Anopheles; species Anopheles cruzii. The sequence goes on from NC_069145.1 coordinate 13,158,672, forward strand.
GATTGCATAATAATCCACGTGACACCGCCCGTGCCCAGCCGTGCGGTTGTCATGGTGTGTGATTTGGCTGTGAAATAGGATATCCTAGCGGGCGCCGGTCGATGGCTGCGGTCAAGTAAGCGCTCGAAACATAAAACCGCCTGCTGCTCCGGGTCCGAGTCCGGGTTTTTGTGTTGATGCCAACTGTCATTTTGGCTAGAGCTGCAACATATCTGTGAACCGGGCGCTGAGGTGAAGGGACAAAAAAACCGAAACAAACCGAAACAAAACGCTTGTGCAACGCTTTTTGTCGCAGTTGGGTGCAGTTTCAGTTCACTTCGGGGTTCACTTCCGGGACCGGTCGGTGATAAACTTTTTTGCCGATGCCCCTCCCCCAGAAGGGTGACAGCTGGCGGAACGGAGACTGTCGGAATCCCGGGCTAGGATTACCGGTCGAATCCGATTGTGCCACTATGTTGTGGCCCGGGGATAATTGAAAGGGTGCAACACTTTGTGTTACAATATGATGATGCCTGTTATACGATACAATGACATTTGTTTAATTGATACATACTAAGGGCAAATTGTTTTGCCCCATCCTTGGGTCAATTTCGGTTTAGTTTGTTGCTTAAAGGGCAGCAAGCTCAAGGGCGCTCAGTGTTTTCTAAAACATTGAAGTTATTTAATGGGCAAAAATAACTTCCCATTAGCGTGGCGGCAAGAGGCCCTTCAAAGTTGCAAGTTGGAACTCCTGTAAGGAGACACAGCAGTGTCAAGTGGCACGGCACCTCAAGATGGTCGGCGGCGGCGGGTGGTCGGGTTGGTGGTTGTGGTAATTCGATGACTTTACAGTAAATTAAAACTGTCACGGGATGCGATGCGCCCGGACGGCCCTTCCGACGGAATCCCATAGCTCTTCGTTTTGCTTTCGGGAGGGAACTTTTGATAAGCTCCAGGAGTGCACCGAGCACCTTCCATGCAGCTCGGGCACGTGGTACGTCTCGTTTGTGGCAAGCAGGGGGAAGACAAATATCAAGCTTCTTCGGGTACTTCAGAGTTTCTGGTGCTGCTGCTCTGGTGCTCTGGTGCATCCGGCAGGGATAGGCCCGGACGGGGACAATGTTGGTGTGGCAAAGTTCAGCGCACCAACCAAACAGACCAAGAACTCGGGGTAAGGTGGCAAGAACTTTACTACTTTAATGATGTGCCGCCATAATTTACCTGTTTGAGGTTAGGGCCATCTTCGTGTCTTGGTGGGTTTTTCGGGAGGCAGCTTTGGGGTTGCGGTGCGGAGGTTTTTCTGAGTGCACGGCAAGACATGGAGGCTCCTTCCCCAGGGGCTTCCGTCTGCACGGCTCCCTTACAGCTCGCCTGGGGCTCAGCTGGTGGTAGTTTCGGGTCAGGCGGAGACCGTATGTCGATCGTGCTCCGTTTTTGTGTGCCGGGAGAGGTCGGATGGAAACACCAAAAACCCCTGAACGGAAGTGGTTTCGGGTTCGAGGGGTGGTGCACACCTGCAAGTGCAACACTCGCACGGCTGACGGCCCCCCGGCAAGCAGATAAGGCAATGTGGGAATTTAATTTACCGAGCAATGAGTCGCGAAAGGCTGCAGTGGCTCGGTTTGGCGATAAAAGTGAAAAAACGGTCGCTCGTTTTGGGATGTTGTTCCTGTTTTAATGAGAAACTTAATGAGAAGCTCGAGTGTCGACAAAGCGTGCAAAATTGGTTTCTTCAGTGGGAAGCGCAGTGTTCCTTTAGTCCTCCATTGAGAAACTGCTCGAAACGATACTTAGTTCAAATTAAACCAAACCAAGGGCATAACTTTCTAAATGGTAAACACAAAAGGCTGTACCAACACGTGGCCCGGTTCGGGTCGTGTTTTGGAACTTCTGCTCTCCCCATAACTCTCACCGGACACTCTGGTGGCCATTGATCAACCTAAAGCAAGATAAATGATAATAACCAGCCGTTGGGCACAGTAACGGGCCTGCCCATCGGGTCGTTGACATTTTTGGCCAACATATTGACCGGAAACTCAATTACTGCCAGGCTGGTATGGTGTCCTGACACTGGGCGGGAGGTGTGGAACACGTGGGGAGAGGCGAAGAAAAAGCCAAATAAATAAATGAACCAGGATGGCCCTTTTCGTGGGCCAACCACCGCCGGGGCGACATTTTATTGCACCATTAACTACCACTGGGATCGGGACCTGTTCCTGCCGAAAACGGGGCGGGTGCCACGGTGGCTAACCCTTTCGCCCGTTGCTGGGTGGTTGGGAAGGTCATCCCCTGTGGTTTTACTGTGTATTTTTCACAGACCAAAAGGATGGAGGAGAGAGCGACTAGAGAAGGCCGATGTCGATGTCGTTGGGCCGATCGACTTTCCGTGTGATGGATGGTGCGCGTTTCGACAGGACGCCCGTGTGACTCACTCGTTCCGAGGGTCACAGTTAAGAGACCGCGCGGTCACATCCTGGCTCGGTTACTCGGCTCGGCTGTATCGATCGGTGTCGTACAGGCAAAAATCTAATTTCATGCCACCGGCAGCGAGCATGCTAATGATGGAAGTGCGCCATTACGACGCGCCCTACGTGTGTGTGTGTGTGGTGATACTTGAGCCGGTGGAACCTGCGTGCCGTGGGTCCCTTATCCCGGTCCGAGGGTGAACGAAAGCAACGATTGTAATTTCTATTGCCACCCTTCGGTAGTGACGGCATTCCGCAATGACCGTGGACGCGGCATGTCGCGTAAATTACCAGCTCAGGTCCAACGAACTGGAAGTAGTCAAACGCGACCAGAGCGACCGAGGCTACTAACATGGCGCTTATCCCACCGAAAGCGAACCACTCCACGGGAGCCGGATCACGTGCTTCTCGAGTGTCGCGTGTGTTGAGCCTTTTTGCGGACGCTTTTCTGTGCCCTTGCCCAGCTCTGGGCAGTCCGGAGGGTGTGTGAGAGACCGCACTATTGATTGAAGTTAATTTCCCTCACGACCTTGAAGTCCTCAGCACGGCCATTGGTCGTCGGACGCGCCGTACAAGTTCAAACGATGTGGCACACCCCTTTTGGTTGTGCTCCGCGGAGCGTGCCGATGTTGGGTGCCCAGCTCCCGGGGGAGGTTCTTTTTTAATGCCACTCCGGACCGGAGCGAATGTGACCTTCGGCCTCAACCCTGGGGGCACAGCGGGCTGGGCACCCCCGAAAAGGACTCCTTCGCTTCGGTCGCTAATGATGTGATGTGGGCAACAAACGTAAAGCGGTAATTATACTCCAATCGGAAACAGTTTGCTAGCGCGCGATAGGTGCGCGAAGATGGAATGAATTTATTAGATTATGAGTTGCCAGAGGGACCCCACGCAACAGGTACAATCGGATGTCTGCGTGCCATTTGGGTTGGCCTCGAGATTTCAAACCATTGTTCAGTCTTCTCATCTCACGTACCGAAGTGATAATAATTGTCATTCAAGCAATGCTTCCGGCAGCGAGCCAAATTGAGGAATTTGGGTGTAAAACATTACCGCATCTCCGGCGCAACCGTTATCGACGACGACAAGCCATGGCCGACGGGTACGTTGGATCAATAAAACTCATGTCAACAGGAAATGAAGATGGCAGCCAATGTATAACATCAAAGATTATGTTTATCGACCATCGCTCCGTCGTCGTCCAATAATGTTTGCGGGAAATGGAAATTGCCGGCCGGAGTTCCGATCGAATCTGCGATGGAATTTCTGCAGTTTAATTTCACATTACCGCCCCACTTCCCGGTCGGGTGGCGTGGGAAATGGAAAGTCCGGCGGCTGCGGCGAGATAAACAAATGATGGCGGAATAATTACCTTCGGCACAGTCGACCTCGAGCGAGTCGGACGTCTGGTTGGCGAGGGAACAGTTGTACGGCATCTCCGGTTTGCCGGCGGCTATCAGATGAAAGACGCACGGTTCCTTCTGCTGCCCGACCACGTTGTCCGCCCAGCACATGATCGTACCGTAGTCCAGCTCCTGCCGGTGGATCGTCGATTCAGGTGAGAAGAGAAACCGAGAGAGAGGGCATTTAGTATCATGGCACTCGGAGCATATGCGGGATAACGTAATAATAAATATGTGATTTGTACGCGCTTCGTTTATGCTGACTCTGCCCAGCGGCCCACCGACGATCGGGCACTCGCAGCAAATTTCTGTTGACCAACCTGTGGGCCACGACGGAGATGAGATAATTCTGACGAAACGACGCGTGTGGGTCAGATAACAGTATGCTGCGATGTTGTTGTTGTTCCGAGGAGCACTGTTTATGGACCCGGATTCCGGCGACCACTAACCACCATGGGCTGGCCCGTGCAATGTGAAAACATTATCAACTGCTGCATGGGTATGGACAGATTTGATGAGACCCCCCGCGCCGAGTTGTTGGTTTGCCGAGGACCGCCAAGGAAAGTGCAATAACACTCGGGGCCACCGCATCAGCGGGTCGCACGGCATGTTTGCCATTTCGCCGTCCCGGACCCGGGCCGTGTTTGACTTATTGTTCCACCAAATGGAGAGCCCAGTGGCCTGATGATGCAGCGAAGTGCAGCCGAAGACCACCGCTGTTGGGCAACGAAAAATATTTGTGCTCTGTGCTCAGCAGACACAAACGGCCGAGCGCCGCTCCTGGTAATGCTCTGATCTGGACCTGGAACGCCGCCACCGAGCCGAGTACACGCCGTTCGGTAAACATTGCACCGGTCTGCAACAAGCTGTTCAAACACCCAGGACCTGGCCAGTAAATGGCGGCAGCGAAGTGGCTTTTGCTCGAAAGCCGGGCCGGGCACGGCGGTGGCTTTGCGGTGCGCGCGCACTGTGTATGTAGTGTGGGGTGTAAAATATCCGCTCCAAAATGCAGGTAAAATGTTGCGTTTCTATGTTTTGCTTGTGTTTTTTAATGGAGCTACTGAAACAATTTCCCGCCAAGAAGTGTTGGTTAAAGGTTTTATCCTAATTTTTGATTGAAGACATATGACTGGAAAATAAATTTGACAATAATCTTCCGTAAAATGCATCCGAGAGCCCGAAGGCTCTGTTGGTAATCCTCCAGCCAACACGATGACCGAACGGAACGGGTTTTTTTACGGACTGGTAACAAATTGTTACAACATTTTCGTATTTGAATAGGAGAATTGGGCTTTTGTTCCACGAACTCGAAACAACTCGATCCAGAAAATCGTTATTGAGTTAGCCAGTTGGAGTTAACGAGATCCAGTTCAAGCAAGGCACTCGTATCGGCTCGCATTTGCTTACCAATCATTAAGTAGTCGTCCCTTCGATTTCTGCGCATTGATCATTTTCATGCGTAAATGCACAGTTCATAAATCATTATCAACAAAAAAAGGTCCCAATCAGGATAGGCCAACGTCGGCCGGGTCTGCTAGTTAATAGGGATTCGAGTTAATATCCTTCAAATGTTTGCACAATGTAAAACTGGGAAATATCTCGTGGAGATAAACAATTGGTTCAATCAATACCAGGACGACTTCACGTCGAATGTTCGCATTAAATACGGCACATCCCGTGCTTGGAAAGGACAAAAAAATCACCAACAGTCATCTGACCTGTGCTACAGGTGCAGGAGCATGGTCACATTCTGTCACACACGTTTTGCGCCCGTTTGTTGGTGTTTTTGATTAACTATTTTTTTAACCGATAACCTCTCGCTCAATCCGCGGCCAATCCACTTTCCGACCTTATCCGTCGGAAAGGTCACCGGACACCGACGGAGCGCTCTGTTTGCAGAACCAAACGCAACCGAATTACCTTGTAACATAATCCCATTTCCAGCCCGAAACCGCATAATAGATTTAATTGGAATAATTCAAAATAACCGCATTGAAAATTGTGGCACACAATTGTAAAGCAGTTCTCGCGGGCGCGAATCAGCGCGTAACAGGAATCCCTGTGGCCCAATCGCTCAACCGTTCGAGGGGCGGTGGGTCGCGATAATAAATAACGGGCTTAATTGCATTAAGAGAGTACACCGCGCACCGCGATGGATGCATCGAAAGCGAATATTAATCGCCCGACAAACACCGTCGTCGTCGTCGTCGTCATCACCACGGCCGTGTGCGGCGTGTGCTCTCGTCCGATCTTCACCGGAAAGCCGCAGCCAGTTCGACATAATGCGCCACCAGGCGGCTCCATCAACCCGGTTCTCTGGTTGATCTCGTTTTAATTTTACAAACATCGGTGCGTCACTGCGGGTGGAGGGCCGGAACTCGGACCCCAGTGTAGAATACGTGATTTATGGAAACGATAATTGAATTCAGCACACTTTTTCCATGTGCACGAGACCATTGGGGCGCACAAAAAAAGGAACAAAAACGTGGCCCTCAGCCGTGTGTGGTGTAGTGCGGCGTAAATCAAACAAACTCAACCGACACCGACAGCACGGATTGCCCGAACAGTCGATAAGGGACCCCCGGCCAGCCCGGCCGTTGGCCAGCAAAGTGTGAGCGAAGAAAGAATAATAGAAAACTGGCTTGGCAAATGGAAATTATTTTTCAATTATACCACCGACGCCATTGTGCCTGGCATTGTGCAACAAACCAAAAACCCGTACCCAATCGGACTCGTCGGAGTTGATCCACCAGACGCCGGCGAGGTGGCCATTTTGTTTGCCCATCCGGACAGTGAAGGTGTTGCGGCACGCGCGCCCGAGCCTGGCCGGTTGTCGGCGCTGTCGAATGTCCGAGTTGATTAATAAATTTTCCCACGCGAACGTCGGAGTCGGAGCCGGTCGTCGGTTTAGCCGGGCATTTATATTCATAAACAATAATTAATCAAAGTGCCGGCAGAAATTATAAACTCATATTCCGGGTCCGGGTCTCGGCGTTAGGCAAACGCGCACGCAGCGTGCTCCTCGGGGCGCCTGTCGGCCGCTGTCGGACGTCTGACGGACGTCGGCGAACGGCGATTTGTTTTGCTAAACGGTCTCCCCGGTGGTGGTGGTGCCCGGGAGGCCGCCCCTGGTGTCATGACGTTTACGACTCTGACAGGACATTTATTTGAAGGCACAACGCTGAGCTCGACGGCCGACGTTTGTAGGAAAAGAACACGGGCACCGTTAATAATCTGACATGCGAACCGAGAGTGTTTAAGAATGCGTTTGTTTGTTTCCTCTTCGGAATAAATTAAACTTCGGTGTGCCCGGTCCCTGGGTTGGCCGTTCGGGCGTTCTGGCCGGGTTTTGGGACATAACCGAATAGGAAACGTTGAAAAATTTCCATCTTTTGACGTTGGTTTGAAGTGGGAGTTCCCGAAGAAACAACTTGTGGATCCGCCACGCCACGGATCCGGTTGACCTTTGCCCGGCGGGCCGATGAACCTTCTCGAGACGTCTCCGGCCGGAAACGCTCCGGATCGATCGAACTTCTCGAACCGCGAGAGAGCAGCGTGAATGGGCTCCTTGTTGGCAAAATTATGATTGATCGAAGTACCGACCGAGAGTCCAGCCAGGGCGCACGCTGATGGCCGCTTACGAGCTTGTTGCGTGCCGAAATCCGCTGTTTTTCTGACAATTTGAAAGAGTAATTAATATCGATCAAAATGTGCCCAAAAGTTCTCCCATTCGTGTGCGGGGGGTTCAAACAACTTCTTTTCGTGGAAGTTTGTTCCTTTGCTCGGTGCCCGACCCGGCCCGTGGCGCGCCGTACGTTTATCGTTGGCGAATGTATAAAAGAAGTCGTTACGTGCACATGATTGACAAGCTAAAACGCTTTCAACGCTTTATGGTGTAATAAAGTTTTCCAACGGCTCCGGGGCCCGTGGCCCGGGACCGAAATGTGGCCACGATCAACCCAAAACAAAGATTCAACAGCTTAATCCCGGCTGATTCAGGGCTCCGGTAAAAGAAAAACCCCGGTTTCTCGGAATGTCTTTATTTTGGTCAGCATTTTGATGGGAAAGTGAGCAACACTTTCGTGTTCGATTACGCAACGACCATTGGCTCAACCGGACCCGCCTCCGTCTTTGCGCTAGTCGATGGCATCTAAATTGCAAGGTCCTTCGGCAGGTTGCATTTAAAATGCACTTAGGGCACCCAAAACACACACGGGCGGTAATCAGTGCTCACGCCGTGTTTGCTCACCATTTACGACGGACCGGCGGTCCCTAACAACAAACGGCATAACTGGCAGCTACCAAACCCCCTACGTGTGCCATCAATAGGGACTCGAGCACCAGCACCGGTGGCGAAGCGAGACCGTAATGGTACAGTTCCGGGGCGGCGAATCGCGCGCCATCGTCGTGTTGGCCAGTGCACTCGAGTGCATCCGGTTCCCCATTCGCACGCCAGTGTTGGGTCGGGTCCGGAGCAATTTTCCATTTCCATCAACATCGTAAAACTTGTCGCTTTTCACACGGCCACCGTCCGAAGGACACACTGCTCGCTAGCTCTGTGTGTGTGTGTGTCCGTGATGGTATGGATTATGATAATAGTATGTTAATAATGGGTGGTGTTTATGAAAAATTACAACCCAAGCGACCGTCGGTGGGCGCTAGGCCCCTGGCCGGGAATGAAACAGGCTCGGCCAAATGTACGCCTAATGGAAGAATGCTTTTAGAAGTGGCAAGATATTAAAGAGTTTTTCGCCTCGCTCTGGTCTGGACCCCCCTCACGTGATCGATCGTCAGCTCGGCTTTTTCCGGGTTCCGGGTGCCAGCACCGTGTGCCATGCCATATTGTGCCTACGGTCCCGTGGCACGGGATAGCAAAAAGTCTAATGCTCCCTACACAAGCTGTCTCTTAATTTTTGCGATGCATATTTATATTTGGTGGCGCAAAACCCGGGGGGATGCAAAAAAACGGAACGGAACTCAACACACACACACCAGCTGACAAAAAAGGAAACCACCGAAACACCGAATTCGACAGGAATGGACTATAAAGTGTGTCACAAGGGAATCCAATAGGGAAGCAGCCGGCTCCTGCTGCAGCTACTGCTGCAGCGGCCGTGCCATTTTTATAGGTCAGGCCATTTGAATATTTAATTAAACGTGGCCACCGCCCCTCGCTCGGGGCTCGGTGTGTGTGTGCGTTAGAAGTTTGTTATATAGTAAATGGTGGCATGGTGTTGGTGGCGGCTTATGTGAAACTCGCTGACGGTTGCGGTAGCCGGTGCGTTCCGCCGAACCGGAAGCGGAGTTTTCGGCCTCTAAACGGTTGCTCGCTCCTGGCCCACATCCTGCCCTGCGGGGGGATTGGGGGACAATTTTCTCGCACCGGTTGATTATTTATGCACATCAAATTTCGTTCATAACGAGTGGCCGAGTCGACTAGTCGAGGATTGTGGAACGTTGCCGAAGATTGTTGGCAGATGACACGTCGAAAGCGAGCGCGCGGGAGCCGGCCGGTTTAAGTGATTGCCCGTGAAACGTGCCACGGGCGAGAATGTGTTCGCCGTTGCGTTATACGCACACAGAGGCACGAGCCCAACCAGTCCGGCGAAGGTCACTTTGGGGCCGGTTTAGTGGAAATTAAGTACGGGACCAAAACCGGGAGGGGAAAACTGTCCGGACAGCCGCTTACCTTGACCGGGGTGTAGGTCAGCGAGGACGCCTGCTCGGCGTGGACACGGTACCCACTCTGCGGCATATCGATCGTTTCGGCCGTGTTGTTGAAGGACCACTTGAATGACTCGGGCGGGGGATAGGCATCGACCTGGCACAGGATCTCGGCGGCCTCGTTGCGCGCCACGCCGTACACTCGCTTCTGATCTGGACGGCAGATGGGTTTGTCTGAAATGGAGAGAAGCGGATCGAGTTCATTACACTGCACACGGGTTTTATTTTGTGTTGACAATTATCATTTCAAACAGAATTAAAGTTCCAGTTAAAGTTAAACTGCGTTTTCGTTGTGGCTTTAATCTGCTGGACCTGTCACCGTCGTCCGATGCTTTGTCGAATGCCTACAAATTGATTAATTAATTAAAAAGTCTTATTAGCTGTTAACTTTTGACAAAAAAAGTGAAAAATAGTGTTCTTTTACGATCAGCAGGCTGATCACTTCCATTATCGGCAACAAAGCAGGGATGTCAGGGATTAGACTCATGCGAATAGATAATTTCTAAACGCACTACACAATGGCAGAGTGTCGGACATGAAACCAGGTCGGCCACTAATCTCGATCCAGGTAAAATTGTGCGAGTGTTTGCATAAGAGATTTACGGCAGGCAGCATGATCCGCGGTGCGCAACGTGGCACTCCTGCGTCAACTCATCGACGCGGCTCCATTCACCCGGATGCTTGTTAATAAATCTAAGCGAACGCATCAGGGGCGAGCTTTTCAAATAAATTAAAGATCCGCGATATGATGTGCCACCATGCCATACATTCGTTCATCCGTTCGGCGCACGAAAGTGGCTCGAAAAATGGTGCTCCCCTTTCTGGATGGCTTGGCAAAAACACAATACTTCACGATCCTTCGCCGCAAAAAAAGGCCGCCACATTGGTACCCATGGGGGAAACATGGCCGTGAATGGAAAACATATTTTAGAACATGTAACAACATTTTTATCCCATAGAGAAAGAGAGAGAGAGAGAGAGCTCCCTGTTTGGTTTGTTTCCCATTGCAATCGCGATTGTAAAAATCAAACGGACCGTCCATTTTAATGTCGATCGGGGTGGGAATAAATCGTGCCAACTACGGTAATGACTGCCCGGGCACGGTGGCGGTTAGTTTGCCAAGAATTGACTCGGCACACGGACGGATACGGGGGACGCTGTTTGGCGTTTGAATTATTGTGTTACATCTCTGCACAGTGATCCGTTTGGTGAGTGAACTGTACCGGATGCGCTGGCCCGAATATGTTACATTGAGTTACGTTTTTCTTCCTCAACCACAACGCTTCATCGATGGACGGGAAACAACAATGTCTTAATTTGCGTTACACGCTGCCGTTGTTCGCTTTTGAAAAACCGAAACAAGTTACGTAAAACCATTGGAGTGTACGAGAAACTCATTGACCCATGGGACGTTTTTACCCTTCTTCTCGACCCACAAAAGCCAATTTCTCTCCGACGCCTGTTTTATTCGTACATTGTAACGGTCGCGCACTACGCCCCCCCGAATTTACATTACACTAAGAGGCACCTTCGTGGCCCGAGCCGTGCCAATCGTAAAAAAAAGCGTTTCCAATGACTCTGGCAGTCAAAACGTGGCACACCCATTTATCACCGGGCCATTCCGGTCCGGTCGGGCCGCATCACGGATCGTCGGGATCGTGCACGACGCGGCTACAGTGTCGGGTTTGATTGGCCGAAGGACGAACCAACGGTGAACACACCGCCCAGGAATCGCCGCGGCCCCCCTGGTTTGCGGTAAGAGTAACGAGCTTGTCAGCCTCTGCAGCTCGGAGCGGATGCCATTCGGAGCGTTCGGATTTTTCTTAGCCTCCGAACGATGTGTCGCTGCCGAGGGATCGGTGGCTCTCGAATCCTTTCGCCATACGCGCCGGAATCGATCTATAAATCATGCGAATGTGACGCAATTGTTCTTTATTACTTTTCGAATGGGATTTCTCGCCGGCACCGCCGGGGTGATCCGGGATCCCGGTCGCCGATTGTTTCCGCTTAATGTAGCCGAGGGCCTTCGGAGAAGGCGCCAGCCACGAATCGCAAACTAATGATTCTTACTTTCGAACGTCTCACGGCACCGAGTACGGCGTACTTTATGGTCAGGCGGCTGAAAGCGACCCTTAAATCATGCACCTCCTCTCCACCCCGTCCCGGTACCCGGTCCGGTGGCCAGCTCGGTTCGGTGGCGGCTTTAAAACCTTCTTCCGGTGAGCTTGGAATGAAGAAAGATACCGGCCATTAGGCTGCCCGGGCTGGCCATTAGTTGGGATGTGCGCGTCTTAGCCGTCTCGCAGGGAGCCACGTGAGCCTTTAGGGCCGGTGGTCGGTGTTGTTCGATTCCAACGATCAATCACAATCCGGCGTACCGGTTCGGCTGGCTGGCGTTCTAGACTGGCCCGTTTTTGTCACGGACACGGTGCGGATCGGGCAAAAGACCGGGGATTCATCAATATGTGAACCGAAGATGAATTATATATGCGGCCCCGTAGTGTGTCTCCTTGAACATCCTGCGGCCGCTTTTTGCGGCAGTTCGCTCACGGTTCGCCCGGTGGCGCTGTGATTGATTCGGGTCGGACCCGTCTCAGTGTGGTAGATTTGAATTGAATTCGGAATGAGGTATGATGAATTTTGACATCACTCCGTTTCTGTTCGGTTAGACGACGCAGCCTGGCAGGTCCTGGCGTAGGACACAATCGACTTCCAGCGGGCTTGCAGCTTACGGCGAATTCCTGTTTCCTGGGCCAGGCCAAATCCAGCACCGGTCCATTCGCTACGTAGAATTTATTTTGATAAATGAAAATTAAGAAATTTATGACCTTGTTATCTGCGACGCCCGCGTACGACGCCCGCGTCGTCGTCCGACGGCGGAAAAGGCCCCGGCGAGAGGCGATAAAAGTCACACGCTGAGATGGGACGGGTGGGAAGGGGTTTTTGTGGACGACATCCAACGGTTCGCGGGGTGGTCGAGGTCGAAAGGCAACACGACCGCGAACGGGCGCCCGAAGCAGCATGGGTGCCCTTCTTTTGGAACGGCCTGGCCGCACCTGGCCGCTGGTTCGCCGGGGCTAATCAATCTTCGGTTGTCCTTGCGCCATCGTGTGCTAGATGCCGGCCGCCTTAAGTGGCACAAAAACACGCATAAAACATGCCAACATGGGGTCCGGGTGGGCTGGCAATTAATGTTGGTGGGCCAAAACCTACGCGTGCGTTGCTGGAAAGTGTTAGCTCGTGGTGTAGGATGTAAGCACATTTGTTTCCCGGCGTTCCGTGCCGGTGAACGTGGCGGTGCGAAAGAATGCTTTGCTAATGTTACACCGTATTGGGGAAAAGCTGCTAAGCGTAACGCGTAACGCGTTACACACACGTTACGCGCTTGGGTTCAATAAGTGCAACATAAAATTTGTTCACTTTCACTGTCGCATTTCCCCGAGCCGTTGGCGCAAAACAAAACGGCCGCCGAATCCATCAAATCAAATTGCTCCGTTGGCCACCAAAGTGTCACGGAACAGAGAGAGAGAGAGAGAGAGAGCGCGAGAGAAGAGGGATACATAAAACATGCGAACATGGGAACAACCTTTCGTCAGCCTTCGACGCGATGGTAAAAGCTTTTCCACGAAATTAGTACCATTAAATCGGTTTTATTAGCTTTTACCATGCAAATGATGCGATTCGCGCCTCGATTTTATTCGCGCATTCCGACGGCCGGCCGGTGTTGGTGTTTGATTTGCGACGACAGACAGACGGAGACTGTCGCAGAGCAAGCGAGAGCGAGCGAGTGCTGCATTCGAGGTCCTTCCTGCCCTGCCCTGCCCTGCAGCTTTTGTTTGATTGCCGAGGGACGCGTAATTGGGAGGGAAAATGATTGTCCTTCCTCCTGCTTCTTTGGTGGCGCATTTTTCGCGCCTTCCGTGCCCGCGCGCGTGCGCCATGTTTTCAATTATCGGCGATGGGTTTTGAAACACCGGCCCGCCCGCCGGTCGTCACCAATTGTCACACCCCGCGTGCCGCAGCACTTTATGCGACACGAATGGGGGGTCGGAAAAAATTGAAAAACAGCACCCGCCATAGAAAATTTAAAATAATGGATTGATTTCGAGCGACTCCGAACGGAGGTTATGACAATATTGCATCAAAACGCTGTTGTTTGGCCCATCGGGACCCGTTCGTGCAAACATGCCGATGGCTGTGTACCAATGAGTGTGAGAGAGAGAGCATGTGTGTGTGTGCTTAGTAGCCGCTACTGGTGCTACTAATTCTAAATTCCCTTTTCCGGGATTCACTTTATGTTTGATGCCGGTGAGCCTTTTGATCAACTCGCACTGGAACCGACTCAACCCCACCGGGTCGGGCTTCGGGGGAAAAGAGGCGGTGAGTGGTGGTTCGTTCGTGGCACCACATTTCCATTTTATTGTGCATTTGAAACAAACCACCCACCGCCCACCCGCTCGCCCGCCTGTTTGGTGTTGAAAACATAAAACGCGCCCCAGTACCAGTGAGCGCGTCGGTTGGTGAATGTTTTATGGACACCGTTCGTAAACTTTATTCGTACGTTTGTGGTGTGTAGTTCGTGTGTGTGTGTATGCGTGGATGTGGGTCATTCGGTGGAGTGTCGTCGTTGCCATTACCAAAACAAATTAGCATCATCTGTTGCTAAAACTTTCCGGGCTGCGCTCTGCTGCGATGAGTTCCGGGTTAGTGTCTCCGTCTCCGGAGTGAGTAAACAGGAAGCGAGCGTTTTGATGTACAGGCACTTTGGCACTTAGAGGCGCGCGGCCCACATGGGACACCGTTAGCCAGAGTGGCCAGATCGAAAGGAGGAGGCACACGTTCGATGTCGAGCGAGCGAACGATAGTGTCCTCGTCCTTCGAGTTTTTCTGTTTTATTTACAAGAATCGGTAGCGCAGCCCTTGCAATCAGGCTACAGTGTTGTTGGGTTTTATTACGCCGACGTTTCTTGACGCTAGTCACTCAAAGTTGCATTTGTGTGGAGTGTCCTGTGACCATATCAAGCGAACTCATACTGTACGATAGCAATTGTCGGCTCTAGATTCTATAAACTAGAATCGGGACAAGTCGGTGGCAAAAACGTGACTGACCTCTGATCGAGAACTCGTGCCACCAACACAATGTCAATCCGAGGGTGTTTAAAGGCGAAGATAAAAGGGCCGATGATGCAGCAAGATCGAAATCAGTACCAAATAGTCACTTGTTGTGGGTGCATTTGCTTCACGACGTGTGGGTTTTCCTAGCCCCAAACAGTATAATTTTGCTTTTGAACACAACCACCGAGGTGGAAATGAGCTTTTTGTAAATTAGTATGCGAAATTTTGTACAGCTGGAATTGAAGACTCACTGCTTTCGAAATAAGGTTATAACATTTCCCAATTTTCTGCAAGCATATAGCGTCCCATTTCGTAAATGTCAAAGATTTTACTAAATGTTTACAACTTCCAGGATGAAGTTTGACGTATTAAAAGTCAAGTAATCTGTAGTTTAAAATCTAAACACTAGATGCATCATCCCATACGACCCTGGTCTTTACTACGCCAGCTTTAAAATACCCTGCTATCCTTCATTTGTTTTGTGAATGATTAGTCATTTTTCTCTGCACGTGCGATGTCAAACGAAGTAAGCTGAGAATGCAGCTAACCTCAAAAATGCACTTTAAAATGAACACAAAACACACACAGTGAACATGATCGCACGATGTGTTTGTAATCAAATTCTAACCACACTGCACTGGGTAACGTCAGGCCACGTTGCCAAGGGCCCCAAACAATTCCTCGCCCAGAACATCGGCATCGGCCACGGTGAAAGGAGAGGGGCCGGTAAAAAGGGGTAACGCAAAACTGTCAACGTCGGAGAGCACCAAAGCCACAATCATCCCGTAAAACGTCACCCATCTGACCAACATCCGGCCGACCGCAAACCCGTATGCTGCCGTTGATGGTGTACTTTTGTGTCCCCGACCGGTCGGTCGGCTGCTTTTACTTTTAACCATGTGTTTTCACATAAATACGGCTGCGTGACTGCCCGGGGACGGAGCGCACGGAGAGAAGGTGTTTTAGAAAATTTATTTGCACTTTCCCCGAAACGAGCCACTGGTTTTTGTTGGGTGATGTTGGCAGATGCTGACTCGTGTGGATGCAGCCGAAAACATAACCCCGTTACACAATCTGCCCATCACGGTCTGCGGGCACCGCTCCGGGCTCGACGATGACGGCGGCGGCGGCGGCGGCGACGACGACGACGGCGACGGCTGCCGAATGTTTTATTACATCTGCATAAAGTGCTAACATATTCATATCAAAATCAAATAACATAAATATATTTGCAATAAAATATCTCTCCCGTTGTGCGATATGGCCGAGCGAGAGAGGGAGACAGAGAGAGAGGGACAGGGCGAGAGGGAGGATAACACACTAACGAACTGAGGTGGTGAAGGCCCCGGGTCGGTCGGTGTGCCGTTTCCAACACGGATACAAACTCGATGCAAGATTCGTTCGACTCCTGGCTCAGATGCTTCGCATTTATATCCCTAACCGACGGCGACGGCGCCGATGATGGTGATGATGCCGATGTTCATGACGGTAATGATGATGGTTGTGATGGTTCGTTAGCAGCAATGTGGTCCCTGTGCTTGGGAGCCTGGGCCGAGCAGGCTGACGAGCTTCATGTCCTCGTCGTCCTCGTCGACATGTGTGCCAACATTTTGCTTACGCGACGATCTCTTTCACCGGTTTGTGTGTGTGTGTTGTGCGCCCATCGGCTTATGCTGCTTCCGTGGGGCTTATCCGTAACCGGAGCCGTATATTTTACATAATTTCAGCGAACCCTCCCAGTTTGCATTAAATTTTGGGCTAATCGTACCGATGATTACGAGGCACACGGCGTTGCGCTGCTGACGGTGCCGGAGTTCGGTCGGAGCATAATGCTTCGGCAGATGAAACGAAACGGTGAGGTATTGGCTTTTGACTTGCCCGTCACGGCGTGTGTTGGCGATAAAAGACGAAACTTCGGGTCGCGCACCGCGTTCGGCAGTAATTTAGCGATTTCGTGCATCAGATCCTCTAATGCACGGCAAAAGACAACAATTGGCAGAACACGGTTGGCACGTGGCTTTGCAGGCTCACTGGTGGTCGGTTGCGTCGGTGTGCGCCGGTGTGCGCCGGTGTGCGCCGGTGTGCGCATAAATTATGCTGCCCTTTGCGTCTAAAGCTTCAAAGGGAATTTATTTGCTGTCATCGATTGTTTGGAAGGAGCTAAATTATGAAGCGTAATGAAATGTGCGATACTGTGCCGATAGTTACGTTCCGAAAAGGTCCGACTTAAGGTCAAAGTGCTGGCGACAACTGTCAGTTAATAAATTGTCGAAACAAAGGCGAGTTTCGTATAAATCGACATGGAATGCGTCCCAAAATATTTCCATGTAAGATATTCCTCTGGGTAATTTCTAAAGTTATTTAACTAGAGGTCACCCTCTGTAAAACGTTGAACCCTCTGACGGTTGACAAGTCTGCTCCGCTCGTAGTTCATTTCTAATATCGAGCATAGTCCGTAAACATCGTCAGTTAAGTGCAAGCCACGCGCGTAGCGTGGGTACGAAGAAACCATCACTCGGCGGATCACTCGGCTGATCTACCCACCCAAAACATCCTACCCACAAGGACGGGATTTGCTTATCTCATCGACACGGGGCGGCCGGCTTGTTGCGCCACGTGCATTGACTCGCCCAACAGACGCCTCTCCGCTTATGGGCCGCTATAAACTATAACAATAACTTTAAATGTTTTATTCAAACGAACCTTTCCACGTGCTGGCGGTGTACCCACGCTGTGGTTAGTGGCCGTCGGTGGCCGGGGCCCCGCACCCATGCCGGAGGCTGCCGGTTTATGTGCGCACTGCACATAAATTTCATTTGATGAATGCAGAAACTCCTACGTCCCGTGCTGGAAGCATTGCGAAATTCAACAAATTCTTGAGCAGCAGCTGCCTACAGTGGCCAAATTTTTGCGCCGCCCAGGGAACCCGGTGCACCTTCAGGTGAACCTGGGACCCCGGGTGAACTACATTTTACAACTATCTCTCCGCTCGACACCCACCCGGTGCGGTGTGAGGGAAACTTTGTCCGGTCCGGAAAGGTTCCTCTTGTAGGTACGTGAAAGTTCTTGAGTCTCGGAAACTTGCGTATCCCACTGCGCAGCGTGCCCACAGTTACTTCAGCGCTGATGCGGCGAAAAATGAAGACCGAAGGCGAAAAAAGCAGAAGAGACTCAAGAATTGAGGAACAAATTTAAACTCGTAATCCAAATAGCCTTCTGGTTGGCGAAACCACCTACGGACAGCCCGTCCGGGGATTGCGGGGATTGCTGCTTTCGGCCGCCGATCGGGCCGATGAAATATTAACATATTAGATGGAAACGGGGATGCGGGTGGGCAGAGTTTATACCTTGCGCCGAGGCCACCTTGCGCGGAGCGATTGGGCGTTGGGCGTAAAGTCAATTGAATTGTAAATAAAATTCGTTTGAAGCTCAGCCCCGACAGCCTCGGCGCACGAGAGCAACCCGGGATCCTGATCACGGCACCGCCGGTAAGTCGCTTAAGCTCGGAGCTGTTGCCATGCCAGCCTGCAGGATGAGTGCGGCAGGAAAAACTTTCGTCTTATGTGCCGAAAGCCAGCCCGAGGAACAATATCTCGGTCGCTCCGACTCCGAGAGTGAAGGGCACGTCTCTCTAACTCTCTCTCTTTCTCTCGTTATTATTCTGCCGCGGGTTGGGCTCGCGAATGTTTACTTGCGCGTTCCGGGTACGGTAAAAGTTGTTCCCATCGCCCGGAGCGTAATGGAAATCGTATCCTTGTTTCCGTTGTACATTTCGTGCGTTTCATCGATGAATATTTCCGTCTGGTCTTTCGGTCGACCCGGATCCCGCGGTAGCAGTGGCTCAGAAAGTTTGTAGTAAAATATGCTAATATTTTAAAGTAATGTCATTTGCACAAATCGATTACATTGTACCGCTGGCAGCGGGCATGGAAGTTGTAACTTCATTCGAATGAAAGATGATTTTTGGCCCCGATCCGATGATTCATAATTTGGCAATTGATGGAGTCGGAAGCTGCTGCTGAGGCGTGCAATATTTTTGATGCAGTCAATTGGCTTTATTTGATGGGCTTTGATGAGAATGCGAATTATGTAGCTGAATGGTCCAACATATGGATTATGATATTGATATTGGCGGGTTGATATTGACCCGGTTACGTTCGTTCCGAGATTGACAATAGGCCTACGATGAAGCCTCCAGCTTTGTTCTTGTTTTGTGCAGCACAGTAGAACGTAGTTCAATTATTTTGTTCATGAATTTATGAAAGGTCACTATGTTTGACTATAGTGGGCAAATGTGGTTTGTCCATACTTTGTCTCCGCGCAAGTGAAAATGTCTCAAATAGTTAAGTTATAAATATGGTAATAATTAATGAAATGTGGTATAATTCAAACAAGGGTGACTTGATGTGTTTCCCATCTCAACATGAGGATTGCAGCACTTGTAAACGAAAGCAAATGAATTTGGTTGTCAATCTTCTGACAGTTAGTCAATAACATTTCAACCAGTTTGGTTGCGTAGTTTTTGTGTAACAATCGTTTGTGTGAGTTAATGTGAATGTTTTTGTGAAAATTGAAAAAATCGAGGTGTCATTGAATATTTGTTTTTGAAAGGCAATAATTCTGTGAACCTGGGAAAATATCGCTTGGACGACAGATATTTTCGTCGAAACTTTTTAGATACCGTACCGTAAACGTAGTGACCATTTTAAATGTAAGTGGAAGCTTAGTCGGAAATCCTGTTTTCAAGACCACAACAAGGCTAGCAAAAACAACAAGCCACCAATAAGCATTACGCTTCGAAAGCAGCAGAGCTGTGAGCTGTTTCTAAACCATTTCGAATAAGCAAAGTTCTGTAACTTCTGATGTACAACTGTTGCATATTTATTGATCCCCGGAGCGAAGGGCACTTTCCCAGATTCCGAGATTTCGGGCAAGTAATTAACAAAACTCACTTCGAGCAACTAATATTTGCTGCCAACAACCGGCAACTCTGGCTGGGGCACGGGGTGTCAGAGCAGAGCCAATATTTTCATCCTAATTTGGCGCAACCCTCCCGACCCGGAAGTGGCTCTCTGGGTCACCTGGCTTCACCCAGCCCACGGAAAACACACCTGCCCGGCGACGGTGAGCGTTTCTCCCAGCAAAAGATGCTGGTCGATGCCAAGAATCAAGGTGGTGTCGTGGCGTGGCGGAGAAACAGCAAAAGTTTACGGCTTAACGCCACTGTTTACAGCGAAATGGAAAATTTTCACCAAACACCACGATCGGTTGCCACCCGCGCCCGCTGTGGGTTGGGTGTTTCGGGATCGGGAAATGAGAACCCGACCGACAGACCGCCCCGCGCCCCGTCTTGTGGCGCCCGAATGCACTCGTGGCTAAAGTCGGTGTGCGGTGGGCCAAAGCCCCAAAAACCTGCTGCCGAAGCTGCTCCGACAGAGAGCAACTTCGGACCGGTCCGGTCGCCTGCCTGGCGAACGGATCCGCTTTTTGGGGGGTGGCCCCATAGTGGGGGTGGCGCAAAAAAGCGGGAACCCGTGCTTGAAACTTGAACACGTTGGCAAAATTTTAAAATAAACACAATAATTTACATGCGAAAGCTGACTGGCTCCCTGACTCCGGCTCTTCGATGCAGGATGCTCCGTCCCGGGTTGCCATTCTCGTAGCCAACCGCAACCCAACGACGACTTGGGAGCCACTTGGGCAACAAATGCGCACGGCACGTGCACGTGCACCGGTTTCACGCCGGGGATTTTCGGTTCCGTTTGGCTTGTGGCTGGGTGGGCGAGGTTGTTGTTTCGTGCGTCCACCCACCCAGACGGCCACCCACGGGGTGGTTTATGCGAAAATCGTAAATATTTTTGCAACTGCAACGAAACTTTTTTGACTAATGAGTTTTCGCCGGCTGAATTTTTAGTTGCTTTTCTTCCCTCGCTTGAGTAGCACTCTTTTCGGGCACACCCGACCCCACCCAAGCGCGCCCCTAGTGTGAGGAACCTTGCCGAATTGGGTGTGGCGTTGGGAGTTTGGCGAGTTGCACCTCGGCGAGGGTCGTAACGATCGCCTCGTTTCCGAAATGTTTCGCAAAGTTGTCTGCGCGTCTCACGGTCCACATCCACGCTGCTTCTTTCGCGTTCGCGCAAAATGATTCCAAAAACCGCGGACGATGTCAAAGGAGGAAACGACTCACGGAGATAGTGTGCGGCGACGTAGCGTGCTAAGTTCGAAGGAAGAAGCCACAAACCCGACGAAGGAGCACAACTCGAACTGAAAACATGCTGCCCGAAAATGAACTTGCAAATAGTTCGGCAACGCGGGAGAAGGCTGGAACTGGAACGAAACGACCGTAGTTGGGTTGGGTTTTGCTCCAAATTACAAAGCATTACCAGCGGAATAACGATGAGCTTAATGGTAGAGCGGGCCGGCTCCCGCCGACCGGCGCCGTTGACTGATTGAGTGGAACCGGAGCAGTCACCGGGGATTGTTAGAAAAATGGATTTCTGCTAATAGTGCTTCTAGAAAGTGTCATCTCACCACCGGTTCCATTACTGGTTTGGGCAGCGATGAGCTTTGGAGCTTTGGCACTATTGATCGGATAGAATATTTATATTTAAACTAAGTGATGCATAATGGAACTAGCTATTCGGTTCGGGAAGTTTCGAATTTTAGCTCGTTAATGGAACATTCGGTAAGGTGACACCATTTGTGAATGGTAGATTCGGTAACATTCTTGAATCTCTCAAAATTTGATCGATCAATCTTAATTGAAACGATTTTGATGCTTCCACCAACAAGGAAACAATTGCATCAGACAAAGCCTGCAGTAAACGACGGACGATGGAAAAATACACCACGCCACGCTCGTTGGTACGCAAGATATGTGGACGAATAAAAGTGTTCTTAAGAATGTGAATACTAAAACTGACCAGCCATCCGGCAATCGTAAATGGATCATAAAATGTCGGAATCGAGCTCTGGGCACAACGCATTCCTCGCACCGACCTGAAATAAGGGGCACAAAGGAACACGTGAAAGAAAGCGGATAGTGAGAAGTCGCCTAAATACGTATCCTAATTGAAAACCCCGCAACTATCCAAAGGGCAGAAATGCATCAAAAAGCGGGAATTCTCTTCAACGCGTACAAAGATAAAAAGTTCCCAGCGTTGCTGGATTGAAATTATCAGGTTTGGTCAAGCCTCGGAATCGACTCAAAATAAGAAATCGAAAATAAACTCAAGGGTGACTGTTAAGACGAACGTTGAGGAGTAGAAATGTTTTACTTAGAGGTTCCGCAGTCCACCGAACATCATCGTTGTGTTTAATTTTGAAGGTTCGTGTTAGTGCGAGTCAAATAACAGTCAAACGACGGTTTAGAACCACATCTAGTGTTGAAGTTGATCGCTGTCGCAGATGATTAATTCAAATATTTTGATTCAATTTGAAGTTTCCGATGGACCATGGACCGACACCAATCACAGTTTTTCCGGTCAGTTTACTCAGTCGGTTAAAGAATGACCAGAGTTTAGTTTGTCGCACACAACGTGTAAGATTGCGGATTTTGGCGTGGTCTTCACCGTCACCGTCTGCTCGGTCCGCTCTCTGTAATCTGCCGTGTGGGTGCTAAGGCGTGTCTCGCATACCGAGAACCGAGTCTACGGGCTATTATTACTGTTCATCCTCAGTCGCAGCAGCAGCAGCAAGCGATCGGGGAGTCAGAGCAGCAAGCCACCATAAAGTTCACTGTGGCAGAAATGTGTGGAACAATATTTCACTTGCAGCGCTTGTGTGGGGCACACAAACAAAAAGGGAAGCCGATGAGCGGGCTCACCTTGCGCCTTTTCGCTGCAGCACGACCCAGCGGAGCATGATATCGTTTCTTGGAATTATCTCCTCCGAAGGTGGGACGACGCCCTGCTCGCTCCTGCTGCTGCCGTGCGGTGGTGGTTGCGAGATTTTCCTCGCCGACGTGGGCCGAACCCCCGGCGGGTGGTGGTCTATTGTCGCTATCGCTTCCCGGGAGCCGTAAGTTGGCCGTAAATTTTCTTCTCAATATTTCTCCACCCAAGAACGGCGCGGGGGTTGCCGGAGAATTAAATTATCAACATTATGGTACAAATATTGCAAAACAAACGACTCGCTGGGCACGTTCTGCCTCCGAAGGATGGCAAAATGTGCCCCACGGTGCCCGGCAACCCGCTGCGGGAGACAGGGGCGTCACCCTACCGGTGCTGTGCTCCTGGTGCGCACTTTGTTTTCCACTTGCCTGGCTTTGGCGAGAAACTGGGCGTGAGAAAATCGCCCAATAAAAGTCTTTAATAAAATACCGAAACGGAAAATCACGGGGGTCGCCGGATCTGCAGGGCGATGGCTGTGGCGGTGGATTTTGGTGGGCGCTAACGCATAAATCCGCATATTCTGGCGCAATCACGGCCGGTTCACCGATCTCGGGCGCTAGAAGATTGCACCACGAAAGACATAATAAATGGGACACCCGCTAACGGGCAAGGGCCAGGATGGGCGGGCGACCAAATTGGCCATCGTCACCCGGGGCCGGGTCAACAAACACCGTGAAACAAATACAAATAAAGCGTAATCCGTTTCATAAATTGCCACTACTATAATCATCAATAAAGTCTTGGCGTGGCGTGTCTCTCCGGCCAGCAGCTCATACCTGGCCGCCCTATCGACCTGGGGCAGGTTTCACAGGACCACCCTCGTGCGCTGTGTATGATGTGCCCTTCCTGTACGTCTTGATTGCGCAGTTGGCGTTCGTTATGCTCAAGCTGTCATCACCCCGTCGTCGTCGTTAAGGCTGCTTCGGTGACGCCAACAACGCGCCGTTCCCATGGCTGCGCCCGTAAGTCACTCATGATTGCAGATTCCGTTCCCCGAGCCCGGCCCGGGGGAAGCGCTGTAAAATCTTGCCACTTTCCCGGGTTTTTGTCTTTGGTGTATCGCTGGCGTAAAGCGTTAACCGGAACACGCTCGGCAACAACCCGGGGTTTTTTTTTGGCTGGGCACTCCACGCTCCGAGCAGCAAATCCTTGCCACGTGTAAAGATTCTGGTCTACCGGTCGGGCTTTAAGCCGCCCCGTTATCCTTTACGCCGAAATGACGCGCGTGTGCGTGTGCGGGAGGCATATAATGATGGTGATTGTTGTGCAAATAAAATGGCGTTTCGGGAGATTCCGCGATATAAATATGACGCTCGAGGCTGCTGGCGTCCGATGACTGCGGCCCACAAATGCGTGCTTGAGTTTGACACTAAATGGTAAACATATTTCAACAGCTATTGGGGGGTGGGGCCAAAAATAAGTCACACCGGCGGCGGCGGTGGGTGGCTCTGTCCGCCTCCGCCAATGGTTAAGTTCCGTTCCGTCCGAAAGTCCTGTAAACACATCAAACGAAAGTTCTCGGTCTCGGCAATACTCACACATCACTTTCAGGTGTACGGTGTTGCTCGCACCGTCGCCCTCGACGTTCGAGGCGATGCAGGTGTAGTTGCCGGCCTGGTGCCGCGTCACCGTTTGCAGTGCCAGGGCGGTGCTGCTCATGATGACGCCCGATTTGGAGTTGTGCTGCACGACCTGATCCTGTAACGAGAAGCAGCAGAACGGGAACGGGTGATCAGCCCGGTAAGTGACACGAGCTACAGGCAGCAAAATGGGCGCGAGTTCTTGGAATCGTACGACGTCGCTTGGTGCACCAGCAACCCGGCAGCTGCTATTTTGGGCTCACCCTAAGCGGCCATCGGGAAACCAATTTAGCCGTACGCCCCCCGGGCGGCCTGGTGTTTGCGCTCTGCCACCTTCAGTCGACACTCCGCCCGCCCCGGGAGAATCCGTTTGGAAGTTATTAGTCAATGACACGAAATGCACGAAACGAACGGCCCACCGACGCAGGCACCGGGGTCAGGTTCAGAGCCACGGCAGGGCCACCGTTGCCGGTGATGTGGCAGGTACATTAAGTGAAATAAAATTTTCGTTATGATCATAAAAATGTGCTGCGCGCTTTTACAAGCGCCCCACGACAAACACGTCCACAACGCCACACGGCAAGAGTGTTCGCGTTCGTGTACTTCTTTTTCCATTACGCACACGCCGTGCACAGTCAAAAGTGAGGAAAACAAGTGCGTAGGCAGTAAATTTGAGCTTTATTATTATGATTATTTATTTAGAGTCTGCAGTGTGCGTGCGTCCGCGTGTGTGTGTGTGCTGAACGCGTCGCCACGCGACGCTGTTTTAGAACCGATCTCCTCGGCCCTCCGAGGTTCTTCGTACGTACGCAGCCATTTCGGTGGTAAAAGCCACCCGGCGCCTCCATCGGAGATGCTGTCGGCAACCGCACCGCAGGATGATCATATTTTGCGCCGGCTCCCTCCCCTTCACTGGGCTCGGTACTTAGGGGGGGGGGGGGCGCCCTGGGACGGGACATCCGGCCCAAAGCATTCGGGGCATTAAAGCGAGCGGGATATTTTTTTACGGCTTTTTGGCCGTCCCATTTTATGGGCGGCGATGGCGGTGAGGCGGCGGCAGGGGCCAGCACCGGTAAAGGTGATATGGAGAAGATGTTCCACCATTTAATGTAACGGTGTGCGCATTTTTCGGAGCTTAGTGCCGTTTTCTGTCTGCATCATTGATGGGATCGTGTGAACGCCGGGTCTAAGCGCACACTTTCGCGTCGGGGCCGAGGCCATCGGCACACTTTAATGTGGCGAAAGTGCCCCGGAACTGAACGCAGCTTAACGCCTCGCTTGGGTCCCGGTGGTCAAACGAAGTGAACGTTGCACCTCGCTCGTGGCACACGTTTCAACGGGAAAAATGTTAAAGTGCTATAAATTGGGAATACTTTAACCGTGGGGCGGCGTGGCGTGGGGCCACATGAGCGTCCTCGAAAGTAGAACACGGAAATAAATTGGCATAGTTTGGATGTAGGCGCGCTGCACAAAAACGTAGTTTAAAATAAGGTATGATACTAATGATACTGTTCCTTTTTTCTATAAATAAATTCAAGGAAAAATGTTAAAAAGCACGTTTGAAAGTGAGCTAAAAGTAGTGAGAAGCGTCACGTTTCGTGTCTAGTTTTGTGAGCTTAATCTCATGGAGCAGCAAATTTATGTCCCCCGTTATTGTGTCTCCTGTGTATAGATGGGAAAAATCTTCCCGAACGAAAGTGCCACTAAAAATAGATAGATAGACCCACTCGAGCCAGTCATCTTTACTTCGCTCAAGCCCCGATGGGTGACACTAAACTTTTTGGCATCAGCCCCAACGGGGCTACGACAGGAAAAACTTCAACTAAAACAAGCGAAAAGCCGGAACGATCACGGCGGATGGCGGCTGACGGCGGAAAGCTGTCATTTGGTGCCAATTTCGCGTCATTTGCTGTACCCGACGAAAATTCGACGTCGCCTTCTTGTGCTGCCTGCGGCACTAACGGAGCTCCCGAAAAGTGTCCCGGGCACGGACCCGAAGGGCGCCTGAACCAGGAGCCCGGGGCCATGACACGGGGGCTCTGTGCAATGATTACAAAAACAATAAAGTAATAAAAGAAAATTAAATTCTAGCGGAAAATGTGTTCATTCAATGTGTTCGTTTATTTTAGACGCGCGCTGAAAAGGGGCTTTTATGGCGCAGAGCGGCGTTGGACCGGGGCGGGGAAGAAGACTGGCCAAAGAAGGACTGGAGAGGCTTGCGATCGGAGCGACCCCGGTGTTCGCTGCAGGACGCGAAAGTGTAAAACAAAACTTTAAAAAGGCTGCTCCATTGCGCTCCATCGGCGTACGGTGGCGTTCCCATTTCGGGTGCCGGCTTTTCCGAAGCTTTCCCGGGGTTTTCCCGGTAGATCGAGGCGCTTCCCGGAAGCGATGCAGGGTTTTTGTGTTTCCTCACGCTTTTGGCGAGTCTATTTTTGCCAATCGAGTAGCGAGCCTCGAGGCCGAGGCCCGGGGTAGCTCGTTACCGGCAGCCGGTTTCCTGGCTTCGCCTGGCTCTCCCGCGACCCAGGCAGGGACCTGATGTGGCAGTGTTGTTAGACAATGTCGTTAAGACGCTGGGGTTCAGCAGTAGATTAAATTATTATTGTCATTACGACATCTAAACGCTCTGGTGTCGTGCGCCGCGCCGGTCAGTCGGCCTCCTGGCGGCGGATGTTATCTTCCCCGTTAACTCGTACCATTTGATTTTATTTTTCACTGACGGGAGGTTTTCCGGGGCCACTTCGTTGAATCCCTGGTGGATGAAGCAATCAAAAGTGCAGAGTGCCCGAAGAAAAGGCCGCTCGGGGAAAGCGAAAAGGCCACGTCACTGCTGTGGTTGCTGTGGCCACTATTAAACGTTGTCACACACAAAAAATTACACTTTCATTTGTCCACTTCCTGGTGCAAGCTGAATTGCACTTCCGGTCCGTGGTGCACTCGGCGTGCGGGAGTTCGTTACTTCGTGTTCTACACTCTTGCTAATGACTGGCCCATTAAACCGAAACGAGCAGACGAAATGTGCAATCGGGGTGGGCATTGTAGTCGTACGCCAACCAAGATGAGGTCAAGCTCGGAACCTCGGAACGACGGCAGAGGGTGGTGCCTTAATTGGTGCCCTTTTTCCGCGCCTTTCCGGAGGCTGAAGTCGGGTTTGCGCAAAGGTTTTTAACAAATGGTGAGCAATAGTTTTTATGATTTCGTCTTTACACCGATAGCTGGAGTTTAGCACAAATGGACCAACCGTTCCGGAGAGGCGTAGGATTGTCGCCAACTCTTGTGGATTCATTTTTTTCACACCATCATAGCGTGATTGAAGGTGAATCGGTCGTCACGGGTCGAGAATATGTTCCGTTCGCCCAAGAAAATTGCGCGGCGCGTGTGCTGCCAGCATCCGGCGAAGTACGCGAAGTACGTGTGGGCGATGAAATTAAATGTCAGTTAGTGAAAAGTGAGCGATAATTGAAGCAAACATTCCACGAAACGCCCTGCATGTCGTTGCCGGTCGCCTAGCGTTCGGCTCTAAATTTAGCACCTCTCGCCATAGAATGGAGCTCACTGGAATTACATTGTACGCATCCGTTGAGGTATCTTTTTCCGGACATTTTATAGGGATTTCGTTGAAACAATTTAGGGAGCGCGCAGATCCGAGGCGTGGTTGTTGCGAGGCGAGTAGCATGTGTCTAATTAAAATTTACATCGCCCCATGGATACCGTCAAATTAGAAATTGGACGCCGATGTCGGTCCGAGTTGCGAACTCATGCCCGTGGGGTTAGGGGCCTTTTGTCTGTCGATAGACTGGCCGGAAGTTCATTAAATTCACCAAATTTACCACATACGCCATCAATCGCCAATAGTGACACCATGAGCTGAACAATGTTCTGCCTAGTTTGTTAGCAAAACAGAGTACTTTCAATTGGACATGTTATAAGTGTGTATGTAAAGTGTATAAGTATGAAATCGAAATTTGAGAAACAATGGCTCTAGCTGTCAATATAATCCCTCATTATAATGCCTGAACATGTTGACTTAAAAGTACGAATTGCGGACAGCATTGGTTTTCTGCTACCGTTTGAAGTAAAATAGCTGCCGAATCCTGTCGAATGCTTGTAGAAGCTTATGGTGAGTATACGCTTGAACAAAACAATGTGTGAAGTGAGTGGGTGGTGATAAAAATTAAAAAATGAAGATTTTGAAGCGAGCGTGGGAGACCTCCAAAAAAATCGAGGACACAGAATCACCCAAATTTTTGGATGAAGATGACAGCTAAAGGCAACAGCAACTCGTAGATCATTTGAATGAGACTCCAGAAGCCTAGGTTTGAAGGTAACGGGAAAATCCAAAAGATCGGAGAATGGGTTCCACATGAACTGAACCAAAATGAGTAGAAACACAGAAACACCCCATACGGAAGATTTGGATAAAAACCGGCCAATACAAAAGACACAGTGCCACGGACAGTGATTTTGTTGTATGATAAAGCTCCATCACACATTCGAAAACCCGTCAGGGATTAAATCATTTCGTTGAGAACTCTGTTCACTTGCGGCTAACCCACAGACTTGGCTCTTTCCGAAAATCACCTAAACTGCTGAGCAGCGCCACAAATTGCCAGAGAAATTGCGTAAACGTATAGCTATTGGGCCAATTCATCTGCGAAAATCTACAAACGACAATTCCTGCTGCTAGTTCCGACAATTATGGGCGACTCTAATGATGCAAAACCAGCGACAATAGAGAGCTATTACTGCACGGCCAATGAGTATTCGAACAGAGTTGCAAAATGAACAAAAGTCTCCACTCTAAAAAAAAAGGCTTCTTTCGATGCAAAGTAAACCCCGGCACGGATTGGGTGAATTGGCACAAAAACGGAACGGAATCGGATTGCATCGAGCCCCGCCGGATCAACATCGGAGTAGGAGTTTCGAGTGGTGACCACTACGTACTGTGCGCCACCGCTGCGGACGGGCCAAGTTTTAAGTAAACAGGCGAAAACTTCCATCCCGAACCCGAGCGAATTTCCCACCCAGCTCTCGGTTCTTGGGTTTCCGCTTTTTTCCGAAACCGAAATATCCCACTGTCTTCCGGACCCGTGCCCCGGTCGGTGGCCGCCGCCTGATTGTTTGTGGCATTATAAGAATGCCATTCAATTTGCGGACCCGCGCGATGTGCCCGGGGCTGGTAAAATCTGGCTGGCTGGCTGGCTGGTTGGCGTTAGGTGACGCGGAAAAAATATGGCAACCAATCGCGGGACCCAGGGCACGCCAGGCACCATGCACCAGGACCTCACCCAACCCCAGGCGGTCCAGGCGGTGGGGATAAATTAAATTTAATTGAAAAACTACTCGACAATCGATGGAGCAGAACTTTTCCAATCAAATTGTTCGTCCATAGTTTTTTAATTGATTCAGCCATCGCCCGCCGCGATCGCCCGTCCCGCGCGATCGTCCCGCGATAAGAATTCTTGCTGCGCTGCCCCGTTTTCCGGCGACTTTTCCGGGACGCATTCGCTAATCGAGAGGAGGGAGCAATGGTTTGGTGGTTTGTCGAAAAAATAATTGACCTGATTGTGTGCCGCTGATCAGTGGTTTTGCGGCGGGCGCTGGGATTGGCTCCGGGCGCCCGATGCTGTTGCCAACCCGTGTCTCGGTTGTCGGTGACCGTTTACGGTAATCAGGCTTAAAAAGTGCAGCACGTCCGAACGGAAGCTGGCGAAGTCTTCGTTTCGGTTGCCAACACCGGGACAGTCGAAATGTAGCCGACGGCCTCACACTCGACTTGCTTTGAAGTGGCCGCACGAATTCGGGAGTAGAACTTTCCATTCGCCGGCAGCCAATCGACATCAGGACATTGTGCGCGGAAGTGCACTGCTAGTTGCTGCGTTGCGCTGCGCTGCGTTGAGCGGGATTTTATTGCAAATGGTGAAGGAAATCATAATTTTATTTTCATCACCTCGAGGGTACGTCGAGCCGAGGGCCCGGAGCGTCCACTGTTTTGTCCACAGCATCCTGATCGAACACACCCAGGACCCGGAGCGCAGTGGATTCCAATAAGCAGTAAAATCGATGTAGGCAATAAAATGTTATCAAAATGTCGCAATTCCTTCCGGTTCCGTTTATCCCCCGCCGGGTCCCCTCCCGCCCGGGCGGACCCCCGTTGAGTGTGCAGTTTCGAACGCCATTTTGGCGCTACGGCGCTTCGTCACGCCGACAGGCCGCCTTCGCCGTTGGTTTGCAGCGAAGTCAAAGCGTCGATTATGGCCGCCGGATGCACGGCGGCGGACGGCCTGCCCGGACCGCGAGTCGGACCATGAACGAAAACATGGTGCAAACGTGACCATTGGCCCCATCTCGCTCTTCCTCGCTCTCTGTGTAATGGCAAGCGATTGAATTTTCTCGACCATTTCCGCTGGGTATTCGAACGTTACTGCCGCCACCGTTGGGCCAACGGACGGGCATTCCGTTTCAAAATGATTTTGCAAGCAATGTAAAATTTTATTGCTCTCTCTCTTTCCACTTCCGCCGGCGGTCCGCGGTCCGGGTTCGGAGAGACGGACCGCTAACGCTACTGCTGCTGCTGCTGAGTTGTTGTTATGTTTTTCCAACACTTTTCTTCGTCGGCCAAGAAATGTGTGCGCAATTTGGAGAACAACGTATCGTGTGTTTGTCTCTCTCTCTTTCTCTCTAGAGCGAACGGAGAGAGACAGCAACTTCCAACACATCCACCACAACAGAAGGCCGATGGTTGTCGGAAGTATTAAAAAGTTTTGTCGTACGAGATTGGCCAGGCCTGGGCGATGGAAATGCCATAAACATTGTCTTCGGGTCTTCCGCTGGGGTTGCTGAGGGCAGCGATTTCCAGTGGACAATTGGCGTCCGACAAATGCGCTACATGGTACATGGAACTGTCGCTCTTACCCACTGCAGAGAGTTTTCGGAACATGGAAAATGAGGGTTTCAAGATTGTCTATAAATGCGTTTGAGTAATACAACAATTGACATTGATAAATAAGAGAAAAAACGATCGTTTTGGCGAACCTGAAGCTAGATATTCACTTTGCAAAGGTTTTGTTGTGCATATGGTGGGATATGAAAGGTGTGGTAAACTATGAGCTTTGAAGACCTAATGAAAATATTGATAGGCAACGCTATCGACAACAAATTATGCATTTGAAGTAACTTTTGGTCAAAAACGACCAGAATGGGACAAACGACATAATAACTGTCGACACAATTGTCGAATAAAAATCTCATCAATTAATTCAATTATCTTCTTTCAAACTATAAGCAAGAAAATGATGCTGCAAGAGACTATGGAAAGTGTTAGCAAACTTGCATTTTAAACCGCGCTACCCTATCAAGTTATTGCGAAAAGAAACTTAACGTTTGATAGGGACAACGCAAGTAATAAAACTGACGTAGAAACCTTGCCGTAATATAGCCCGATCCAGTGTGAATACAAATCAGACGGAAACATGTTGCAAGAGCATCAATTCTACTGCCGGTTCCCCTATTTCGCATCATTATTGCACTGCGTGGCACACCATCGCACGGTGCAGCAGCTGGCTTAAAGTGAAATTCTCATATTCGAAGGTGACCCCGCCTGGCGCTTCAACCGCTTGGAACCAGTTTCCCGTCACCACAAAACGTGCAGCCGGTTCAATGCGCTTTCCCGGCTCTCGCCAACCGCCAACGCCAGTGCCATTTCCCCGGCCATTCCCGGAATGAAACCAGAATTTCATCAAACTTTGCATGATTGGCCTGGTGACGGAAAACGGGCTGCCTTGGTCTGCCCGTGGTGGTGCAGCTCGGCTGACATTTTCCACCTCACTGCATCAAATTTTCAACTTTTCCACATCGAATCCGACACAGCGGTGAGCGGCGGCTCACACGGGATCAGGTGCTGTGGCGACCGTGAGGAAGCAGCTACCAGTCAGTCAGTCGGTCACTGAAAGTGGAACATCTAAAGCATATAATCAACATCTTTTAGATGGCCCGGCCCCGGGATTCTGGAATGGGTTCAGCCCTTTATGCGGAACGAACGGAATGCTACATGATGCATCATACCCGGACTGAATGGAATATGCATGAGCACCACGCGCGTAAACATCGGCCCACGGGCTTCGTAAAAGTACGACAGAAGTGTACTATCTGAAAGAGTGGCGAGTTAAACTGTCCAAGTGTTCTAACCTCGTGGCTGAGCTGTTGTTACTTGGTATTTATTGAGGAAACCAAGGTTCATATATGACACTAAGAATACGATTAATCTTGAGTCGTTCGAAGTGCAAATGCAAAACATTTCCTGGCCAATTTGTTTGGTCGAATGTGCTGGAAGTGTTTCCGGAAATGATGAAATGTAATATTTTCCAACACATCACCAACAGAAAAGCGGGAAGCTCAAAAAATGGCTCCTTGATACGGTTTAAAGTGCAGCACGATTCTTGAGAGGCAAGGTTTGGGTAAAACAATGCCTATTGTCAATATTTACCGGGAAACGTGCACAGAGAAACTAGCCGCGGTGCTCCGGTGTAAACATAACCGTGTGTTCCACCTGCCAAGAAGCTGCTGGTTGTGGCCTAGAAATCACTAGCTTGGCTCGGTTCACCTCCAGTCGATTTCACTTATCTGGACCTCTGGTTCCAGACCAACTCCTCCCCGGCCAGAACCCGGCCAGGCCCGTCCCTAACCGGGAAGCCGGTTTCTTGCCCACCGAACCGGCTGCGGCTGGTGTGTAAATTTATGCATTTATTATTATCCTTCCTTTACGACCATTTTATGGGAGTGATTTTACATGGGAAAAGTGTTTGAGTTATTGACGTTCCGATTCAGATTTCAGGTCAGCCCGAGGTCGGGGATTTTTCCCCGCGCACCACACATAAATCGACCCAACACCGCTCCGCGCTGGTTGGCCACATGGCCCCATGATGCAGAACCCGACCCGACCCAACGTGGGCTGCTCCTCTTCCGGTAAGGACGCCGGATGTGGAGCATGTGAGACCGGATGTAAAAAATTTACATAACATTTACGAGCTCGGCTCGGCAAAATGATGCGCGCGGCCCACGGGTTGGGGGGGATTCGGGAGAAATTATGTCGGAACAGAAACGGCCGGGGTGTGTGTGTGAACAGGGGTTACAGGGGATTTTTTGGACCATGGACGTTACGGACCACGGCAGGCCGCATGACGGATGAAAAGCAGTTGAAAATACGAACGAGTGAAACCCAAAACAGAATCATCTTTCCGAAGCTTTAACGAGCTCCTAAAGGTCCCATTAAATTAGTGGAAAGATGTTCCGAACACTTGGCAGCAGACGAATTGAATGCGTAATGGATGAAATGTGTCGTAATTGATGGCCGGGGGGTCATGAGCTTGCGGGATTATATCGATGATGGTTCCAGGAATGGAATAAAAGGTGACAGTGTAGCAATGATTAGTAGAATGATTAGAATGATTCAACGCTGTCGGCCGCACAATACGTTGAAGGAGCAACGAAGGAGCTATTCAACATAGATCATTGCCAATTGCGCCCGGCAATGTCTGGTGGCGGCAAGTTGGGCATAAAACATCAACGAAGCATGAATTTTTGATGACATTTTAATTATCTCTCTTAACTTTGCAGGTTCCGCGATGGATGTCATTCACCTTTAAACTCATTACTGCCAAGCTTGCCCATGCCATCGTGCGTTCGTGGTCGAAACAGAACAGCAGCTTTCGTGAGCACCGATGTCGTTGACCAGGAGAACCGCTGAGGAGGATCAAATTTTCCCAAACCATGACGGACGTGGAAGAGTTTCGACTGTGAGGGAAATTTAATTTTACCACAGTCGTCTACGCGAGAGCGGGCTTCTCGCGGTGGTCATCAAAGAAAGTTGCGCGCTTTCGGGGCCAAAGAAAGCCATCCAACCAGTCTTTTGGTTACTTCTTCGACGGTGAACCCAACGCCGCCGAAGCCGTGTAACGAAGGTCAGTTCGTTAAGACGAAACTTTTCGGAGCCAAAATGAAACTCACTTTCGTTCGCCGTTCGCCAGTCGGAGCAGCAGATTATATCGCATTTTTCCAGCGCGCCGGAGCGCGCCACTACTTTCGTATTCCGTGCATCGTTAGTGTCTTTACCAATTTTCTCGCTACTTTGAGTAGGGTTGAGCCGGCAAACGGAACATTACTTTTTTGTCGTCTAACAAGACCAGTTGGTCAGAAATTTGCATCAGGTTACAAGTTGTTCCATTGGTGTTCGTGGTAAAAGGCGATGAACCGCCCGAACCGGCCCGACAGTTGATGGAGAACCCGCTACTGGCCAGCCGTTGTGTATGGTATGGCATAAGCAATAGTATTGATTTAGGAATGTAAGACTTTCGTTGAATGATGCTATTAAAGGACAACCTACATAGAGCGGTCTACTCAATCTTTTTATGTTATGGCTCTTTAATCATCTAGTTAATTGTGCTGCGAGACATCGTTCTGTGAAACGCACCACGGACGCGGAAATTCCTTGTGGTTTTCCTTCCCATTGTGCACGGTTTGGTGGGCCCTGTATCGTTGATCGTTTTAAAATTGGCGTTCCTTTTGTTCGCTACTTATGCTCAGTCATGCGCGTACTTTCGTTTCGTTTTTTTTGTTGCGGACTCCGTAACATAAGAATGCACGCAACAGAACTAATGAGACAGTGGAAAAAGAAAACGCAGAACGTTGCCTGTGGGCGGTGAATGAGGCCGCGCGGTGGCCCGGGCAACAAAGGTTAATAAAGTGAAAACACGATAAGGCAAAAGCTGGACCGCGACCGAAAGCGCAAGCGGGAGAGCGTAAAAAATGAAAAAGGATCTCCAAAAACACAATGGGCAGCGTTCGATCCGTGGGCCGAATTCGAGCGAGGAAACCACGAACCTCACCGACGTTGACAAAGAAGGACGCCCGCCCAAAAAAGGAGGAAGAAAAAATGAGGAGATATCAAATTGTGGAAAATGGGAAAAATGCCAACCTTAATCAAGGAGACAGAAGGACAGCTGTTGCCACCGGTGGCGGTGGCCAGCCAGGCGGTCGCGCCATTACAGCGGGAGGCCTCGACGTCAGCGGCCGGCAACCGCAATCAAGTCAAACATGGTCACCATGTTTTTGCCTTGTTTTCCTGTTTTTTTTGGCAATGGCCAGTTTCCAGCCCAAAAAAAGGAGCAAAATCTGTGCCAAATTTTCTTCTTCACTTCCGCCGGATTTTATGCCACTCGCCGGCACGTGCACGAGATGTGAGCCACACGATGGGCCTGCGGTTAATGTCATCAACCGTGGCACCGTGGCCGACTGGCCACGCGGACGAGGGTCTCGTGAGAAACGGAATGGTCCTGTTCGCCCGGCCGCGTTCGTATTAGAAGGCACTGCCTCGAAGATGTTGGCGCCAGCAAGTCGAGGCCCAGCAGTGTTTTATTCCCTTTTCTCAGCCAAAAAAAAAACAACGAATGAGTTCTCGTGTCCTGAGCAACAGGGCCCGGCGCTGGTAACCTGCCAACGGACACGCTCGTTACTATTATTATCGAATTTGTTTTAATTTTTTATCATTATCGATGTTTTATGGGGCCTCCGGACTCTGGTCGTGGCCGTGGCCGGATCGCGGTGCACGGTTGAACCAGCGAGGAGCGTGGACTGTTGTTGGGCGGACCATCTGCTCTGATTTATCTTGTCCGATTTTATCGTCGTTTTATCACTCGGTTATCAAAATGTTTGCCACATCAAAGCTACATCTTGCGAAACGCAGTTCAAATTCTTTGACGCGCGACCCAACCTCACTTCAGTAGCAGAAAAATTGAGGAAATGTGAGATAAAACCTTTACACAATTTGCTGCTAAGCTCCGGGCGATGCTTTCCCATTAGGGACCCATTAGTAAGAGTGAAACTATCGAAAGAGGGACAGAAAAAACTATGAAAATATGGACACCCCATTTACACGTGTATTGTGCGCGGTCGGACACTATCGTCCCGAGCATTCAGATACCACATTTAGATACGATCATGGTCAGCCTCATCACGGGACCCCACAAATACCCGGTGGCCCGGTGGAAAATGGGTTGGAAAATGGGCCCCACACTCAGATAACAGATATAACCGCGGTGGGCCGATGGGATGAAAGTGAAAAGGATGGTTCGCTGGCCATCGTTTTTTTCTGCTTCTCTTTTTTTTGCAACATCCTGTCCGACCAGTTCGCCGTCCATTGACCTGCTTCCCCAATCAGATCGCACCAGTGGAACCGACCGGGTGTGAAGATCCGAGGCCAAGCCTGGACGCTGGATGAAACTATTTCGCCCACGGACGATCGGAGATTGGAAAGTTTAAAGCAGGGCCGGTCACGGTCGGGGGCAGAACGAAAACGAAATCGGTCCTCGAAGCCTCGGGTATTACTTTATGACCTCCTGCCCCATCACCGAAGGTTTTGTCACTGCGGATGGGGACGGTGGGAGGGGGGGAAGGGTAGGCTGGCGTTCCGGGGCTGTTGACGCAGTGCGGCAGCGGCGTTATCGAATATTGGATATTTTCTGGTCGATTCACATGGCCACATATTTTCTGGGATGGAATTTTTGTCCGAACTCTTGTGAGTGTTCCGCCCATGGCTTGGGTCTCCATAAATTCTTCCCGTCAGGCCCCGGCTTCCGGGAGTTATGAAGAGTGGCAACATGCAATAAAAATCACACACACACACACACTGGCGGACAGACGGACACGTGGCGAAGGGTTTAGATCCAGGCCAGTTCCCGGGAATCGGGCTTCAACCGAGTTGCTCCGTGGGTTGACGGTGTGAGAAATGCGGATGTGCAGGAATGCTGGCCCCACACACAGAGGGCGTTGGGCCACGAACGAGGGAATTTATTATTTTAACGTCTTCAATATGCATATCGCATGGGAGGGACTTGATCCCTTACATGGTCCCGGTTCGCTGGATGACTGCCGGACTGACCGGACGACTCCCGACGATCCCGGCACCGGCTCCCTGTCGGACGTGACCGAAATGTCTGAGCTGGGCACTGGCTTGGAAGTGTTCTGGCTCCGGCGTGGGGCAGCACAAAAAGAGAAATAAAGCCGAAAATCGGCGGTCGGGGTCCTCGGTCGTTTATGAACCACCAGCAGCACCACGTGGCCGGGTCGTTTCGATCGGGTGGCTGCTCCTGCCGGGGCGCGGGGTAGACCGAGCTCCCGGGCGGGGCCAGCGAAACGGTTGAAACATATCGAAAACAAGATGATTGTCTTGTTTGCGGACTCACATGAGTTATGGAAGTCTATCGAAGGTTTTATAATTCATGTCGCTGTCACATCATTTCAGAAGAGGCCGGCGCAAGGGAAGGCTTCAAGTTGTCACCAGGATTGAAAGCGGAACATTTGAGAGTAGCTGAGTGTTGTAACTGACTAGACGTTGCTTTGCTAAGATTGCTTTAACTAATATTGACTCCAGTACGATAAAAGTGTAACTATCAAATCGAACGACACTGGAAATGTAATAAATTCACAAATCATAGTACAGTACCATGCCTCGCCTTGGTTAGGAACCACCGGAAGTCCTATGGAACACACTGCACGCTCCGAAGGAACGGCCCGTATCATTATGCTCCGACACTGGACGCTTACTGATGGACACCACTAACAATATTTTCCATTCCTGACATGCCAATCAAAGGGTTTGTGTCGACCGCCCGGCGCGGGGAGCATGAAAATTGGATCAATGTGATTGACACGGCAAATAGTGGTGCCGCCGAACTCAGTGGCCGAGCGGAAATTACATGGTAGCCGAGGCCACTAGACACGTGCCCGTTTTCGGCAGACGATTCGGTACCGTGACCCGCTGGCACTTGACGCTAGCTGCGACTGCACCGGAAGTGCAACCGTCGAATTCAATTCCATCGGAACTTCCGCAGCCCATCGATCAGTGCCGGACGGACGGACGGACGGATGGCTCAACAAACTATTAAATAAAATTTGCGTCACATTGTAGTCGCGCGAAGAATGCGCGTTACAATGCGCGAAGGAAGACCCCCGTCCCATTCACGTCCATTCACGGTCGCTCGCGCTGCAATTTTGAAATTCCTTTCCCGGCGAGTGCTTTCGAATAATGGACAAATCACTCAGAATTACGTGTGTCTGCGTGTGCGTGATGGCTCTCGAGACCGAAGCGCTTTAAACATTCCATAATTTGATTTGTAAAACACATTTTGCAGCCACTGCACCGTGCGCTGCGACGGAAGTGCATCCTGCTGTGCGTTTTCCATTTCATGCGTCACTTCACGATTCACGTATTTTTAGATATAACTCCGAGTTGTCATCTGTCCGTTTCGGTGAGCATAATGTCATCGAAACATAATGCACCACGGCGGGCGCGGCGGTGGGCGTCGCTGCATTTTCCGCTCTCACGGAACGTGCATCGATTCACCGAACCGGGCGAACAAAACCGTTGACAAAGAAGGCGACCAAATTGAGTCACGACCGGCGAACGTGAAGAACCCGCATCGCCGGGCATTCTGGGGCCAGCGCAGTCGAAAAGCGAAATGCAAAGCAGCAGATAAGGCAGCCGGCTTCAAAGTCGGGCGGTTTTTCGAGCAGTTTTCGAGGACCTGCCCCGGCCGGCACGAACGAACGTTGAGGCTTAGCGGAGAAGCTAAGGAGACATATGTAAATAAGATATCACCGAAATGGAAACCGCATTGCATATCGCAGCCACCGCGACGACGACGACGACGACGAGGCAGATGCACTTCCTTGGCCGAATAAATCCGACAGCCCTTTCTCAAGATCTTTTACTGGATTGAACTGAAGTCGCGCATTCTAAGCAGAGGCACGGCCGAATTGGTAGCAAAAAAAGGAAAAAGCGAACCGTCCCATATATCCGTCTGCGGTATCCGATCCGATTCAACCGGTTTCCGGCGGCCAGGAAACATTTGCCATAGCCCGGACGGTTCCCGTTCGTTCTTTTATATGCGATAGCGCTCGCGCCAGACAGTGCGACGAGCATATCGGCAGACACTGCGGCTTGCGTTTCGCATTAGCAGAATGATAGGGTTTTTCCTGTCCATTCGATCCCGTTGAAGCCGTTGAGCGCGAGCTTCACTTGAACTAGGGATTATTTCTTATGCGCATTTTGCTTGCACACCCAGCAAAACGCTTCGACGGTTCGGGAGTCCATGTCGGACGCTTTGATCAGGCCCCGCGTCCGGATGGCCGGCCAGTCTCCTGAGACGTCCCGAGCGCTTTAATGCATATGCTTGATGACGGAGTGCGCGGCGGAACTGGATTCGATTGGTTTCCCATCGGGTGGTCAAGGGAAAAACTTTTCAAGGTTTTTTACAACTATTTACCGCGCCCGTCGGGAATGGTCAGCGATCAGCTACGCATTATGTGAGGGAATGCGTAGACTCGAGGGAATATCCTGTGCCTTGTCAGGTTGGCGTCCGATGTGTGAAGGGAACTCGTTCTTGAATAAAGTGTGAGTTCTGCATGCCCTATGCGTTGCATCTCCGTGGCCAAGGAGTAAACCCGTACCACCCGGGCCGGACCATCGGGTCGCAGCGGAAGGAAATGAACGAATGAATGAAGTCAAAAATACTCACATTATGCTTCCAGACCACTTTGTATGCCGACGGATTTGCATTCACTTTACATTCAAAGTATACGTCGTCTCCCTCCTCGATGTCTTCCGGGTTCATGTTGGTACCGAGCTCCAGCTTCAGCGTAGGCAGATCTGCGTGGTGAGATAAAGTGAGAAAAGGAGGTTCAAAAATGTGGTCTCAATTCATACACCTAGGCTGGCGAAGATCCGGCGATAAGTTTTACATGAGGTGCGTACATTGAGTGTGGTTAAATCAGTTTGCGTCGATTCCAGGTTTGGTTCTTGTCTTGGTTCTTAATAAATTGTAGTCAAAGCTATTAAGTTGAATCAGCAGGTTGTACCTCAACCGATCCCAAATCAAGAAACCCCGACCGAAGCGATAGGATCACTTCGTCGGTCAATTTAAAGCTGCGACGAGAACCAGAGCGAAACAAGTGAAAGCCCACGATCGCCTCAGAGCCGCGCGAAAGTGTGTTTCGTTGTTCGGAATAAAAGTCTCGAATTGATTCTCGAAAATCCTTTATCCAAACAAGCCACCAGCCCCACCCATTAGAGCCTGTCTTGTCCGTGCCTTGAACCGCATGGAACAAGGACAGATTTTATGCTATCGCTCACTGCAGGACTCAAACAAGCGGCAACCGAAAGTCGCAGTCAACGGAGCCACGTGACCGTGGCGTGGAGCAATCATAAAAGCCGGTCGCGTCACATATGCTTTTCGCGCCCCACCAGTTATTTATGGATGTTTTGCATGATATCTGTCGCTTTTATTGTGGTCATAAATATGATAAAATATTTGGCTTCTCCTCGGCTCGGCGACTCGGTATCCTCCCGTGTTTGTGTGTGTGTGTGTGTGTCGTAGAGTTTTTCTTCTTCATCACGACCCGAGCGGCAGCACTGACCACGTGCCGTAACTTGTGCCGTGAAGAGAAAAACCATCCGCCAACGGAAGCCGAACCGAATTTCCACCCCAGTTCGCGGAACCGGGCGGTCGCAAAAAGATAATTTTGGAATTTCGGAAGAACAAATTTTTCGGTCTCTGATTTCTGTCCCGTCCCCACAACCACAACGGAACGGACTCCGCAGACCGTGCAGGGTTAAACATTCCAAACTGTCCCTTGTGGGGTCTCTGGGTTTCTGGGAAGGAAGCCTCGCGTGGAGCACGTTGTTGATATTTGTTGAAAGATGTCCACAGCGCCGCCTTATGCAATCGCGCGGAGAGGGACGAGTTAGAATTTGATTACGCGTCACGCCGGCTGCCTGCTGCTGGGTGGGGCTTTTCGTGTGTCGATCCTGGAAGGTGAAATGTGACAATATACGATGCTTTGGGAATGTTTTTTGATAATCCATTTTATGCGCACTGCTATTATATTTCCATAATGTTTACGTAAATTTTTCTCCGAACATTAGGCAATGTTTTGGTGGGCTCTCTGCCTCTGTGAAGGACATGTACCTATAAATAATTGCTACGTACGGTTCATAGCCGTGATTCAATCGCTAACACTAAATCATTTAAAACGCGTCTTTGAGCGTTTTGACTGTCATCCATTAAATGACATGTTTTTAGTTTTCGGAAAACCAATTTTAAGCAAGTTTCATTACTCACCATTAGTGTTCATTGTCTTATGGGTATCGAATTGGATCAAGCAGATTGCAACTCGTTGATGCTCTCGATGGAAACCTCATTTTGCCAATTGATTTTTGGAAGATGTTATGAACCAATCTTCGTATTCCCAAAGAATCATAACTATCTAGGTAAACGTTCTCGAATTTTGGAAAACTCCACTCCAATTTATTTAAAATTGAATGTTTGAATGTGTTAATTTTTATATTGTAGTAATATATTACCATATTATATTTTATGTTTTCAATAAATTTATCCAGATGCCAAAAACTTTTGAACTTGAATTAAACTTGAATTCATAAACTAGAGGCAATGCACTTTAGAACCTTATCAATGTATGTTTCAGATAATCTCTAAACCAACCCCGTAACGATATGTCAACAATTTTTTTTAAAAGAAAGAAGTTTGCTTTGCACTAAACTCTCGCTTTGCTGAGCACTTCCTCTGACGAAGAAGGTAAAATATGCTAAGGAAGCGCCCGTCGCCTGGGTTTATTATTGCATCGGCGGATAGAGTCAATGCTCACCGGCGAAGCTGTTGCTAATGT
Source organism: Anopheles cruzii (assembly GCF_943734635.1). NCBI lineage: Eukaryota > Metazoa > Arthropoda > Insecta > Diptera > Culicidae > Anopheles > Anopheles cruzii. The sequence continues at coordinate 13,200,572 of NC_069145.1, forward strand.
TCGTCGTCGTCCTAGTCCCCGTCGTCGTCGCCGTGGGTGGTGTTCGGAAGCTCTGCGATTGGAAAAACAGGCGGACGCCACGAAACAACACTGACGTCTGTTCCGGTTCCCGTAGCGAAAACAAAAAAAATCGACGTCACATGCAAACCACATAAACGTCGCCATGCCCCTGCAGCCCTCTGCGTTTGTGTCCCGAACGCAAAACTAACTGCCAATCAATCAATCTGCATTCCACTCACGGTCCAAGTTAACGATCGTCGTCGGCGTGTGGTTCCGATTACGCCTCCAGCCACTAGACAACCTCTTCGCCGGACGCCGGAACGCCATCGGTTCAATAAGTTTCGAGGCGCTTCTCGCCTCCCGAGCCGCTTCCTTGCTTATTCGTTTCTCTTTCATCGTTAATCGTCACCCTGTCTCGGGGTACGGACGTCGGGTCTTCACGTAGGACACGGAGACCACGCAGGCAAGTCCGGGCTCCGGTGGCGTTCTAACGGCACGAGAGTTGTTTCTGAGAAAGATTTCTCCACATAATCCACACAATCCAGAGGCGAAAGAGACTCGGCGACCGATCTCCGCGTCATGCCCCGTGTGTTGCGTGTGATTCTCATCTTTTCTATCATTTTCTGCCGTTCCGATGCAAGCCGATGGCTTCTAGTCTCGAACGCCATATCGCGCACACTGCGCGACTCTGCTGCGAAACAACAAGCAAGGAGGACCGGAGGGCCTTGCCCGAAGAGTCACCGGGCTGTGAACGGGCAGACAGAACGTCGTTTTGTTCCGAGTTCCGGCGTTTCGTCGGTAAAAAGTCACTCTCTCTCTGTAGTCTCTTCAGCCAGAACTGATAGCGGTGGCTGAGGCGGTGAGTCCTTGGTGGCCGATTGTTGACGAAATGTGCCGTGCGGTGGCGTGCTCAAACTACAACAACTTCCCCACTGTGCACACACACACAGACAGGCAACTTTATCATTAGCAACTTTTAGCAACTGCCCGGACGCTGCGGATGACGGGTTGCCATTTGTCGTCGGGATTTGTCACCGTTGTTGGTGCCTACCTTCCCCCGGGCGGGTGCGGCCCTTAGGGGATTGCGTGTTCGGTGAACACCATTACACAAGCCGCGGCTAATGCGGGGCCCGCAATTCGACATGCGAAGTGGCAGCCGACCGGCATCTGCCGGCCCGCAAAAACCACAATTGACTATTGGCAACCGTTTGGAAAATCCTCTTGACATGCGTCGTCGTCGTCCTCGTCGTCGTTGAAGTGAAATGGCTTCCGCAATAGCGCAACACGGGCCTCGGTGCGGGCGAAGCGAAGCCTCACGCCGGATGTGGGTCTGAAGGGTGCCCGCGTCTGAGTACGTGTCGATTAGGTATCTGCCCGTCGGTTGCTGTCCTTCTCTTTGTGCTTCTTTTTGCTGCCAGCCACTCTAGGAGATAGGAGGAGCCGACTCGGCTAAGCATCTGTTGTGTGGGGCCTGGCCGGGCGGCTTACTTGACGATTTACCTTTTCGCCTCACTGCACGGTGGAGTAATTTTTCTAATGACGTACAAGCGCCACGAGAGCCTGATCCCTGTCACCGAGTCGGAAAGGTTGGCCGCCTCGTCCTCGCTGTAAAGTGGGTGGAAAATTGTGTCTTGCCCCGCCACCCGAAGCCGGGCGTCCTCTTCCGGGACGACGAGAAAGAGTTATGAGGCCAATAACAGGACCTGCGTTTTTCTGCGCCATGATGCGCGTTAGCTGTGCTTATCGGGAGGTACTTTCAGCCCCGTGATCATGTGATAGGGACCGACAGAGAGAGAGCAACCGGGAGTGGCAAGATTAATTTCAATTTTCCACAACACGATTCCTAACGATTCGTGACATCACTGCGGCGGCACCATTGTCAGCATCATCATCATCATCATCATTATTATCTTTGCTCGTGTCCTACGGGCGGTCCTTCAGCTCTGTGCGGCGATATTTTTCTTATCGGCCTCTAGGAGGGCTGCGGTGCAGTGCGTGATTGCCACACGGTGCAACCGAGGCGGGATGGTCCCGTCGATCGCCCGGTACGCAACCCTTTTCCATTTGCTTAATAGTCCTTGAATGGTTTATGATCGTGTTCGCTGTTGGGCGCCCTTCCATTTGAGGTTCCGGATTGACAGTTTTTCTCCAACAAATCGTTCACCAGGTGTCCGGCACGTACTGAACATTTAATTTCTAATTGCAATCCGTGTGTCAGGCATTGAAAATAAAGTTAGCAATTTTAACTATATTAAAGCACAACTTTTAAAACCCTAACTTAAGTATTGATAAAAGCGAATTTAGCGACACTAAAAAGGTGACACTCTTCGTCCTACTTTTGCCGAAAGGCCCCGAACGGTAATTGGGCGTTCCTCAAATAGGCAGATTGTAGGGCATTGTCCGTCGACAAAGTTGAACCTTCCGACTCCGAACACCATTTGCCAAGAGCTGGTGGTCAGCTGGTGAACCGGAAACGTAGAGCACGAGAACGAGCTGGTCAGAAAGTTTATCCTCCTTCGTCCCGGGACCGGGCATTGAAATTCCCCCTTTCAAGGTCGTGGAAAACTTTTCCCGGATTTCGATGCAGGCGCAGTCGCAAGGCATATTTTGCGCCTCGGGGAACGAATGATGTTGATTTAAGTAAACGGCAACGGAAAAGGTCGGTATTTGTGTAGTGGATTATCGTCGGATTCCTTGGGGACTTTCGGAATGCACCGGTTAAAGCGAATTGTACGCGAAACGATTTATTGCCGTCCGGATTAGGTTAGGCTTTGCATTGGCACCAGCCCAAGGGTTGCGGCCGTTTGTATATAATATTTTGTTCTTCTGTGACGGCTTGGTCGTTAAGTTTTTGAACCATCATGCGCCAACAGGTAGCTAATTATGTTGAAAAATTGTAGCAACGAGCCCAATGATCTTGGGCGCTTGCCATGCCTTGACGTGTGCCAACGAATTGAGTGTTAATGAATTATTTGATGCTATTCCATCCGAAAAGTTGCGCCATGAATTTCCACGCATCCTGACACGAGATTGGCGTTCGAACATCAACACCCCATGGCGTCGCGCCTTACGGACGGCTACACACGTCAATAATCATTTCGGAGTATTTTTAAAGATGAAACCCCCTCCGTTCCGGTTTCGGTGAGCCGACAAGCGCAGCGGCGTAGTCGGAACGCGTGGTCGGGCTTATGTTGCGGTTTGTGCGGAACTCTGTCAACTCGTATATTCTTCCGCATTCTTTGAACCGTGCCATGAACACATTCCACGCCACCATTTCGGCTGGCAGCAGCAGCAGCAGCAGCAGGGTACCTGTGAAAATAGGAAAACTTTTCCACCTCGCCATGCTCGAGAAAACTTGCTCCGGCACAGATGTTCACACGGCTGTGATTTCTAATAGTACGGTTGACTTGCGTTTCGGCATTCCGCCGTGGCCCGTTCGGCACACAACCCGCAGCTTGTCAGCGGCTGGCGCTCACGAGATTTTCGTGGGTCTTAAAAAATCACATCAAAAAGCAGCTCCTTCGTGAGCTTCTTGGCTTTTGGCCGTGCGGAGTTTGAGTGCCTTCGAATGGGCGAAACAAAACGAAACGAAAAAAATAGCGGGGCGCAAAATAGATAGAAAAGTTTGCGAAAAGCAGATAAGAAGCAAACAAACATAATAGAAACGAAACAATGGGAGCGCCGAACAGACAGCACTAAGACGTTTCCGGCCACGGGACGCGATCCGATTTCCGCATCGCATTAACCGGGGCGAACGGGTGAACAAAACAGGGGCCCAAAACCCCCATTTCCGGTCACGGGACGAGAAAGTCGCTCGCTAGCGGCGGCAAACAAGGGCACAAAAATGCCACAATGCTGTGCGCATGATAGTTGGAAAATTTTGGTGTCGAGCGAAATTAGATTGGGCTGCGAGCTGCACCGACCGAACATATATGTCCCGATGGGGAAGCAAAAGTTTAGTTCTCACCACCCGAACACCGAAGGTGCAGCGAACAGAAGTCACGAAGGAGAAAGTTTCGTGGCAAAGAAAATGGATCGGACTCGAAGAATCGCGACCATCGGGTGGCCAGACTGTTGGCTTCGTGTTGGGCGAACCATTGTTCATTAATTTAAGTTTAGATTTGCTAGACCGTTTTGATTATCCTTAGCTGTATCGTGTTTTCGTAATGTGAGATCCACGCCAAACGCTCGGAACTCGGTCCAGGTTGGTTTGGATCTGCAACTCAGGGAACCACTGAATCATATCAGGGATATGAAAATCATCTTAATCGTCTCATCAGAGACTGACGGACCCTCAACACTGCCGTGACACAGTTGGCCGGGGACTCCATGATTACATCATGCTTCAAGAACGGGCTTCTCCGACTGTCTGTTTCCGATTTCAGCTAAAACCACAAACACAAAACGAGGCTTGTTGGCCTAGGGGACATTGGGTTGACCGCCCAAAACTACACAAACGTCGCATTCCGGTCAAAGGTGACAGCGAAATGGGACGAAATAAACCGGGCCGGAACTCTATCGAAAAATGAGATTGAATTCGACGCCGGCCGGTTCGGTGGGAGTTGATGGATCAGCTGCGAAATATGAGCAGATGGGGCTCACGCCTAACCACCGATCGGTCCGGCTCGGAACACCTCCTTTTCGGACCGGTCAACGCAGACCATCCACCCAGAACACTGCGCAAACAGAGTGGGAATTTTTCTCGGGTCGACCCTTCAGCCTGGGAATCGATCGTGTCCGTCTTGCGTGAGCCGAACCTGACCCTCCGGTTCGGGCTAGGCTGTGGACCGGAATTGAGCGCACACACACACGCATACGCCACTTCAGTCGACTGCCACCGAGTGTGGTGTCTTCCGGTTCGCTGCGGTGGGCTTCGATTGAACGATCAGATGACACACCGGCCCGTGAGGCTGACAAAATCAATTAACTGACCCGTTCGGAGTGCTCAACCTCGGCCGCCCCTGGCCGGACCTGGCCTTGGCGTAGTGGCACACATTTACCACTAATTGAACAAACTGTATCCGGTATCCTTGCTGCTCGCCTCGTGCCCGGCTTCCGGACCGGGCATCCGGTGGACGTGCTCGACGCGTGTGTGGCTACCCCGGGTGGGTGGGGCCAGGGACAAAAGGCGGAAGCAATTCGCGACTCGCGCACCAACAATTCCGGTGGTTAGCCGGGTGGGAGAGGGTGGCGGGTGGCTTGTGTGGGGGGACGAAATTCAGCCACCGGGACAAAACCGTAATCAAATTCATGTTTGCGGTTCATGGTTCTCGTTTCAGGACGCCGCCGTCGTCCAGTGGACCATCGTGCAATCGGAGCTCGGCCGCGTCGCAAAGGATGTTCCGTTCCGTGGGACGCCGAATCGGGAGGGGGGGGGGGGCCCGGGACGGGACGAGAATAAACAACTGTGACACATCGGACTATTAGGTTGCGAAACAATTGGTGAGCACCGATGAGCCGACGGTGACTTGCGGTGGAGGGCGCTGTCCGGTGCAGCGATCACTCGTGGGCAACATAATGGAGCATAGCAAAGCATAGTAAAGCATAGTTTAATTTCCAATTAAAATTGATAACTAAAACTTCGTAGTCAACGGTCACTGAAATGCTTTTACTCATTTATTTTTGCCGATGACCGTCAACAAAAGTGCACCAATGTAACAAAACGCTTCGTTCGAGTTCGCTGACTCCGAAGAAAAACGGTACCCAGCCTGCCACTTGGAACCGGGACCATTTCAGTCCACTGCAAATGGCGTCGTCGTAATGAAATGCTCCAAAAAAGGGGCAACTTTGTCGCGCAGACCACAAAAAGGGCGGAACCCTGGGGTGGACGACGACAGGGCGGAATTATGAAATATGCTCGAGAGGGACCTTCGAGCGGGGCTCTTCTCACGGGACCCGTTTGGCGGTCACCACATGACCGACGGTGTGTCGACTGACAACCGGAGCACTACTTCCGACGCATAAATTAATGTAAAATGTATGTAAGGGAGTTGCCGGCGCTGCCGAAAAGTGGCCGCGTGCAGGAGACCGAGCTGGTGCGATCGTCCCTACTCGCTGCCATTATGCCACCAATTACCAGCGAGCGGTCGACACGGGAGGTCCGATGGGGAAAGACCCCTTTTTTGGGCACCACCCGGTTGGTGGGGGTTTTAGGTCCTTTCGCCAACCGACGGCAGTGGCAGCAGTAACGCTTTTAAGAGTTAATGTAAATTAGCAACAGTCACACCATCATCACCGAACCTTGGGACTTCCCAATGGAAGGATTCGGAACTCGGGTTGCCACCAGAAGTTACTGGAGATCTCGATGTCTGTGTTGCATTCGGAATCGGCTCGCGGATCGATTCTTTTTTGGGAAAGTGTTAACATTGTAGCTTAAAACTGTGTCGAGTCCTTTGAAAGTTGGAAAATGTTTAAAAAGTCCTGTATGTCGACTGAATTCTCTAAAGAGTGACGTTCCACGGCGAAACTGGGATGCGGCATAGACGATTACTTAACCATAAGATTTGTAAAACAATCTTCTCGATTCCATCCACGGGCTTCCCGATTACGGGCCCGAGTTCCTTGGGGACCGCCTCGACAATGCTCATTAGCATATTCCGCACCGCGATGAAGATACGGCTGCTGGCGGCCTAAGACTGCGACACCTACTTGCAACCCAGCGATAGCTGCCAGTTACACCGGGCACCTGGTCTGACCTACCTTGCCTGGCCAGCACCTTTCCACCCCTGCTCCGTTTGTTTGTTTGTTTGGCTGCTCCGTGGCGCACACCGAGCAGCAAACAACAACTTTTTACTGTCCGCGAAATCCCCGATGCGACAATTTGTTTGCAGCCTGTGGCCGCACGGAAAAGGAGGCCGGAAAAAGGGCTGCAGCCCGCACTGCCGCCCTTCGAGCCTCAGCGCTCAGTGTGCCCCGACGAGCCGGCGGATCATCAAGGGACCAGAAATAAACCAGAAAGACGTGCGCAAAAAACGGCCAGCTACGCCGTTCCCATTCCGGGCCCTGCCACCCCGCTCCCCGGGTGGTGGAACTCCCTGAAGTACAAATCATTTTTAAATAAACCATTTAGAAGCTGTAACGCTATCTTAATTTCCCCAGATGCAAATGATTTTCCCGTAAAACCCGCACCGCGCAAAGTACAACAACAAACGGAGGGAAAGGCAGCGCCAAACCCACGGACGTGACGGGGCCGGAAAAAACAACAACAACAAAGTCGCGTCGGTCGTCCGTGAAAAACACAACAGCACCGAGCCCCGCGGAATGGAAAATGGTGAACGCAACATCAGGTTCGGTGCTCGGTGTCCAGCACGGTGTGCGGCGTGCGAGGGCACCGTTCCCGAGTGGGTGTGTCCGTGGGAGAAAACTGGGACGATGGACGGTGTCCTTCGGGGGGGGGGTTGCGTGGGGTGCCAGAATGTGTCATGGGCAGGCGAAAGCTTTTCCAGCTTTTCATCGCCAGTCCCCTGCCCCCGGTGGAAGCTATTAGGCGGAAGGGGCACTCGTTGAAAGGCAGGGTTGGGCCACCGGATTCACGGGGTTCCCATTTTTTCACCCACTTCCCACATGGTTGGGAAGTGGCGGGGGGAGGACTAATAATGTGTCCGTCCGTTCCAGGGACCGGGTGTGAGCCAGAGAACCAGGGACGTGGCCGGCAGGCTTTCTGACACTCCAGCCCTGAGAAGGGTGTCGGGCCGTCCGTCCGTCCGTCCGTCCATCGGGTTGTGGACCGAACCTCAGAACCACATGCCGCCAGGGCCGGAACATAATGAGCCGGGACCGTATAAATCTAATGAAATCCGATTTAATTTTAATGGCCACCAGCACGGGAGGTGCGAAAAGCATGCGCTTCCCGCAGGCCTTCGCTGGGGGGACCGGGGTTGTTGAACGAACCCGTCAAGAGGCGATTGATCAACCGCGCGAACTTTGAACGGTCACTTGCTGGGGGCGCCGGCGACGAGGCCCAATCATGCATAAGTAAAACTGGGCAGTGTCAGGTTGGCTTGTCGCAGGATTTCTTGCGTCAAAATGGGACGTCTATACGTACGGAATTCCCGATCGAGTTCCCGGCCGTCCTGCGGGAATCGCGGGGTTTGCTGGCGGAACGGGTAGAAAACTTCGGTTCGGCAAGGTTTACGACTAATTCAAATGTCAGTCAAGACATTAGAAGGAAGCCCATTACCATAATGATTCGGCATGATGGATTAGTTCGATGGATAATAATAAAAAACAGGAAGCCATTAGGATTGCTTCAAATAACTGTTTAATCCTAAGTATAGGGTCGCACAATATAATTTGAATCTTTAGTACAGGCTTTCAAGCGAATGGGGCGTTAACAAACAATAAAAGTTGAAATTATTCTACACCTTTTCACCACGAACTCTGGCTCTCTCATTTGCCTTAAAAATATTTCAACAATATTATGTAAATATTGTCTATTGTATTAGGTTAAAGCCTGGTCAAACTAACGGCCAGGTGGGACTTGCAGGGACTCATCTATTATGAGTTGCTTCCGACTGGTTGCTTCCGTAAATTCAGATCTCTACTGCCAACAACCGGACCGTTTGAAGATGATGATTGTGGAATTACATTGCAAAAGTTTTTCGCCAATAACGACCAAGACTTTTACGAGAGAGACATTTTCAAATTACACTCAGAATGGTAACAAACTTTACAACAAAACGGTACATATTTGACTCTGTAGTGACATGCCGAGACTTGGTTTCCGCCAAAGGTGTCCCGTTGATGTTTCATGTTGGATGCTACCGCAACGCCAATTGAATTATCTTTAACTTCTCCTCAATAGCCCCAAACTCAACAACTTAAGACAGCGAATTGGTCGTTCTATTAGAAATGTTATTTAATCGAAGGCGGAAGTTCAAGATAGTTTAGTCAGAAATCACCATAATCCTCGTTGGCGATGATCATCAGAAAATGAACCTTTCTCGGTGGAAAGGCTTCAATTCTCCGATCCGTTCACATCATATCGGCACAAATAATCACCACCTCTCACCGAGGCGGCTTCCGCGAAGCGCCACGCGGCTGGGCTGATACGTGAAACGTGCAAAACTTTGGCCCCAAGAATGACGAGATTGATTGAATGATTGTGTGCGCGCCACCGGCGGCCACGTGACTTTTCGCCCTGATGAGATGCTGCCGAGGCGTACATCGAACACATATAAATCACTTACGGGATCATCGGCGAACCTGCGGGGCGTCGGCGGCTATCGGGTGGGGCATCAGCCCGGTGCACCGTCGGAGCCGCAGGCTCAATGGCCTGATATGATACTCTAATCAATTTTTCTCGTTTTCTTCTCGACCAACCCGACCGACCACGGGCCCTCGTGGGCATGTGGTGTGTTGGAAAATTCCCTTTCTCACGTACGGCCGGAAAAGTTTCCGGGCCACCCCGAGCCACCCGAAAAGGCGCCTGGATGGCCTCAAAGGCGAACCAAAATGTTGCTCGTCCGTCTTTCGGGTGCCGGCCCGCAAGCGTTTGCTGGAGACACTTTGCCACACCCGGTCGGCCCCGGCCGGGACCCTTTGCTCGCTCGGTTTAGGTTGGTTAAGTTTGTGGTTTTCGGTGTCTTTTATCGGCGGCCATATCGTCCTTAGGGGTGGTTGGGTGGGAAAATTGGACACACGTTTCGCACGGGCGGAAAAATTCGATCCTCCCGGTACCGGTTTCGGTTTGAAGAAGGGTTTCTGGGCCGCCCGTAAACGAGCCGTTTCAAGCCCCGCTTAAAAGCAAGTCAAGCGAGCCAGTTTCTTGAGCGCATTGACTCTTTTAAGGCCTCCCAGCGCTCACAGCCCCTAAATGGTGGCCACATCGGAGCCCGCCTCGGAGAAGGTGAAGGTGGCCCTTTTGTTTCTGGCGTTCTCTAATGTTTGCCCATTCGGAAAACCCTTTTAATTTATACGATAGAGAAAAGCAAGCTACGGGCGCCGGTTGACGGTTTCTGGGGCTACCCTGGCTACCATGCTGCTGACAGGCGGCTGGAACCAGCTGGCCAAAGCGAGGTTCCGTTTGATCCCGGGTTGTGTCCAATGTAAATAAGCGAACGTGGACACGGTGACGCAACGGTTTTGCCCAAGAACCACTCGAAACTCGGGCATCGCCGGGCGGACGGTCGATGGCCATTTCTGGTGGCAACTCAAGCAAACTTTCGGACTCAAACATTCGCAAACTTTTGCGCGGAAAAGCGCAAAAACTGACGGCGCCCGCCGGAACTCCGGAAAAGGCCGATCCGGCTCTGTCAGGTGACAATTGTCCAGAATGAATGGGCCCGTTTAGCGTCCGATGGGCAAGATAGCGTTAGCCCCTTTGGCCGTCCGTCGTGGTCGGGCTTGACCTTTCGGCGGAGGTGTTTGGCAAGGGATTGGCGCCCTAATCTCGGATCTCCGACCTGCAGGTAGCCAGCCCAAATGCCCGGCGCGAAATGAAAAATGCAAAAATCGCCAACACCCGGCCCGGGCGTTGATAAAGCATAAAATTAAACGATTCATTTGCATTCCGGGCGGGACGAGCGCCACGGAGGAATTACAGCGGAGATGACAGCTTTCTTGCAATTAAATCGTGCAGAAATCCGGCGAAGATAACGAAGGAGGAAACAAGAAGAGGAAAACAAATGCCAAACGGTAAGCTACTCACAGAAGACGTTTAATTTCGTCGAGGTCTCCTTGGTCCCGCGCTTGACCAGCTCGTTGGTGGCGCGGCAGACGAGCGTCTTGCCGTGGTCTTCGCGGGTCGGCGTGAAGCTGAGCGACGACAGGGTGCCGTTGCCGTCCTCGGTGGCCTGCGGGGGAGATCGGAAACGGAAACAGATAAAGACCGACCGGTGAGCGTGATGTGAAGTGAATATAGAAAAATGAAATTTAGTCCCGAAATAGAACGGTGCCGAATAAATTTGGCCCCGATGCGAACCGCTCATTTTCACACCCCCAAGGGAAACCCATTAGCGAACGAGAGGAGCATCGGAGCAGGGGAGTCTCGTCTGCGCGCTCATCGAAGCGGAGCCCGGAAAAAGGGATCCGATCCGCAGTGTAATGTAATCCACTTTTGAACGTTTCGAAGATTAATTTCTTGTACACAGCGAAGTCGAAAAATTTCTTCTCCTTCAACCAGAGCAACCAGAGACAGAGAAATAATTATTCGCGTGAACGATGGAAAGCGTCCCGGGCGCATAAATTGGATTGGCATAAGCGTGGTGGGATGAAAGGTAAGGGCCAGAAGAAAAAAAACCATTACCCGTAGCATATTTAGCGAAAGGGTTCTTTTTTCCCAAGGGGCTCACAGGACTCCCGTTTTGTTTGCCCGAGCACACAGATAAACCGGCCAACAAGGTTAGCCGAAAGGGCTTAGACGGCGAGTAAGTCGATTTTATTGTTCACCTAAGACGGCCTTAAAGCCGCGAACGGTCACCGGGTCGGGTCTTCGAAGGACTGCGGTTCCCGTTTCGGTGCATAGGCCTTGGATGGCTTCGTCTCCGTGCGCGGCATGCAGACGGGCAGGGTAAGATTAGCTCGAATTCCTGGCCCGACACGTCTGCACGCACCGGGCTCACGGGTGATGAGAAAATGCACACACAAAAAAAAACCCGTTTAGTTCCATGAACGCGGTGCCATGAAAAATTACGATGCAAAAGTGGCGTCATTCCATTAGCATAAACAAGGAAATGATTTTTTGTTCCCGACCCGCAGCCGGTCAGCCCGCTTTCCCGGGAACGGTTCCGGAGTTCCGGACTCGTAGGGCTCACGTGGGTTTGCGTTTTAGCTTGCCTCAATTTGACGGCTTTTGCACTCTCAGCGCCCTTTACGCAAACTGCACAAGGTAGATGGACTTTAATGATGTCGATCTTTATGGCTCGCGCGGTGCATGCAACATGGCTCACGGTGGCTCACGCACGGCGCGAAGCGTGAAGTGCACGCTCTATTAGGGCGTGCGCTAGAGGGTGCGTCGTAATCTGGTTCGCTATTAACGCAGATAACATCGCCCACCATCGCAGAGAGGTTTGGGCCGGAAGAAAATAAGAGCTCAAAGCGACTCATGTGAAGAGTCCGTTAGCCAAGGTTCAAGTATCGGAAAGCACCGTGACCTTTTGTGATGTAAAATGAGTTAAGAACTTGATTAGTTTCAACCGAACTCTTATGATAGGAATCAGCAATTCACTTGTTCTGCTCGTTGTATCGTCAAGCAACATAACCTGCGCTGCTCAATAAGTTTTTTGCACTAAAACGGTGGCATTAAAATGGTTTTCCTCGTAAACTGATGTTCCTGGATGCATTCTGGTGTTGTTATGCGCATGGAAAATGCTGTTCAACACAGCTCCGAAGCGTTATGCCTCTCGACAGCTTTATTATTCATTATTTACATATTCCACAGTACGGCTCTTGGACACTATGAATATGACAATGGTCTCCAAATGGCGGCGAAAGAAAAAGGAGCCCACCAAACGAGGACGACGTTCGTGATGAGAATGAATTTGCAGCTTCACTTTCAGCTTTATGTTGGCTTTCGGTCCGTGCTCTGTGATGAATTCCTCTGCCGTTGTTCCGGCTGCTTGAGAAACGCACGAAAATCCCACAGTGAATGGCCCCCTCGGCAACTCGCACCGGCACCGGCTCACCGCCGGGATCCGGGATAATTTTAATAATCCTTTCATTTTTCGTGCCGTAATGAAAATCGCCTACATTACGCTTCGGCCGTTTGGGCCATTTTTCGGGTGATATGTGGCGGAGGTTTAGGTTTTTGTTGGCTCGCTGTCTCTTGGGTTGTTTTACGGTTTCGCTCTTCAATCTTTCAGATTTTCGGCTCCCAACCTTTTCTTTTTTCGTTTTGCTGTGCTATGCCATGTGGCTATGGCCAGTGGTGGACACTGGCGACCGGTGCCGGTCAGTGGTCGGTTTTTTTCGGCTCGTTGTTGGGAAAAATGAGTGCCATAAATTAAATTGCCAGAAGGATTTCGTTGCGGGCTGAAGAATGATAGCTATGCTGTCCGAATCCTTTTGCGGACCGGTGCCTGACGGGTGCGCCTGGTTTGCGAGGGGGCGCACAGAATAAAAAGGACCGCCAACATTTTTCTTCCAGGAATTTCAGCACTGGCCACTCGCCTCGTCAAGGTTCGGTCTGACACAAGGTTCCAGCTTATGAATGATGTAACAAGTGATTTATTCTCCGTCGAAAGATTCGGTGCAGGAGCCGATAGCAATTTGCAGGACTGATACGCCGGCCCTGGAGCCGTGGAAAGTTATGTTCCCGAATGGTTTTGTTAATGAGCTGAATTTGGTTGCACGGCGAAACGTTATCTTCACCGGGTGTCGGGCGCAGAATGACTCAATTACACATTACCGTCACCTTAAAATATAATTAGGCACGGCAGAGCCCGAGTAGCCGAGCTCGCCTAATCATCGTAATCCGGCGGGGCGCATGGTTTGATCCATCCAACGGCAAACGACGGTCCGGCCATAACCATTACGCTGATGAGAATGGGCCTCGGATGGAGTGGCATTGGCAGTGGCAAGAGCCGACCCTCTCAAATGAGGCACGCCCGATAACCGGAAGCTACCGGAGGCATCAATTGGATACAAATCGGTCCCTAATGGTCGGAAGTGTCGGACGGAACGAGGAGGATGAGTTCCTAACGTGGAAACGTATCCTTTTTTTTTCGAAGCACGAAGCACGGATCGTCGACGTGTGTCGGACCGTTTCTTGGACCGGCCCGGGAAAAAGGATCCCCACATTTGGTTCGCGGATTTTTCGCTTCGCATGTGGCGCCGAGAGACCACGGAGCTTAAACGGATGTGGCCGGGCAATTCGCCTACCGACTCCATTAACAATCTTTCCGCCGCCTCACTAAATTGGGTATCGTGCTGTTGGGTTCGGTTTTTAATACACGTCCCGTCGGACACGCCCCAAGATGGCCCGCTGTTTTCTAGCTGGGTTCAGTTCCTACGTATGAAAATCGGTTTCACCTTGTGCCGGAAGTCGTTGGCTCCAGCTGGGCTCGTTGGGCTACACGGTTCAACCTTAACAGTATCATTACGCCGCCCCCCGCTGGGTGGAATTCGTTGCGGTGGCCAAAGTTAAACGCTAGCCACCGTTCGGCCACTTTGCGAATGACAGGCGATTTTGGTATAGTTTTTGAAAGAAACCGTATGAAGTTACATTACTTAATGGTCGGGAATTGCGTCATCAAATAGAATGGAGGCCACAAAAAACATGACCGAAACTGAGCTGATTGTTCCTCAAAAAACTAAATACTCTGTACATGAAACAAATGAACAAAAAACACATAAACAAAAGACAGGACAAAGAGCGCGAAACTTGAGTGAAGCCAACCAACGAACAGCAGCTTCGTGCAGCTTCGCAACGACTCGCCGGGATTGTTTCCATTGTTTCCGCCTGTGCACGTGGGCCACGGGTCTACGTCTACGCCATAACTTACCGTCTGATTGGTTGTCATCAGCTGCTCGCCACCCATCCACCAGGTCAGCTTGGCGGGCGGCCGCGAGCCAACCGACTGACACTGCACGATGTAGCGCCGGTCCGCCGACAGCGGCCCCGTTCCGTTGACAATTTCCACCGCCAGAGGTCGCACTGCAAAAGCGTGTATAGACGGCGCATTAGGCTACGGAGGAGGAGGGGGAGTGTCCGCCACGGGGCAAACTCGGTACTCACATCGCAACTCTATCGTGACGTTGGCGGTGACGTTCTTGCGGTAGAAGTTGCTCGCCTGACAGCTGTAAACGCTGTGCTGATGGGTCCGGGAGAGGTTCCGCACCACCAGCCGGCTGCTGAGCGTCGACTCGTGCGCGAAGTCGACCATGGCACTCGGCAGTGTCTTGCCGTTGCTGGACCAGGTAGTCTTTGGTGTCGGAGTTCCTGGAACAGAACAGAGCACGAGGTTAGTGTTGGTGCGTACGCGTCCGATGGGGCTTTGAAGTTCGATCTGTCTGGACGGATGACGGAAATTAACGCTGGCATTGTAATCAGTTCAGTCGAAAGACCACCAAACCGTGACCACCAATGAGCGCAAAGCAAAATTGAAACGTCTGCTACAGTGGCGCCGTTTAGCGGCAGGACCTCGGCCGGAGGACCGTAAATATTTGCTAAAATGTTATCATTAAATCAATTACAACCAAAAGCGAACGGAGGCGATGGGGGTCCGTGGCCCGCCCGCTAATGATGCTACAATTTGTTCTGCTTCGATGGTTCTGCTGCCGACCCCAGACCGGATGCCGGACAGGAGCAGCAGCAGCAACAGCAGCAGCACGGACGACGGCACTAGGAATGGACGGCTCGTAAACCCAGAACCAATTAGATTATCTGCTTCGAAGGAGCTCAGTGGCGCCGCGTCCCAGTTTCTTCTGTGGTTCCGTCGACGACGACGACGACTTGTCGGAGGCCGCGCAACAGCATCGTTGAAGGAAGATAATTCATAATAACAGTTTTATTCGCTGAAAATTCAGATTTATTGGCCAGACCGTCGGTCGGTGGTCGCTTCGGCGTCGGCGGAAGAGCCCCAAGTTGTCGCCAGATTTAGTAGACGCATAAATTGCTTCCGATTTGTCGGCGTCTTGGTGGTGTCCTTTAAAGCCTCGTACCGTGGCGGTGGTTTTGGCGATGAAAATTTATTGACTGACAATATGGCCGCGCCGCAGATTATCGTTAAGCTGCTGGTGGCTGAGGTTTGGAAAAACATCAAAATAAATATGCTCGGATCAACATAAACATTGAGTGTGGAGTGTGAACGATGAGGGTCCCACATTCCGCAGCGAAAATAATGGATAAACCAACAAATCAGAGTGCTCAGAGTGCGGGGTTCTCTTATCTTGACATACTCCGCACACAAACATCGCCCCGAACGAGTGATAAATTGGATTAGGAGCAAGCCCGTTCCAAATTGTTTGACACTTTTGACAAGTGAAAACACGTTTTATGCCGGGAACAATGCGAACCATGATGCTCTAGTCGTCATGGTTACCCTAGGCCGCCTGGCTGACGTGAAGTTCTCTGCCGCTGGCGTTACTGAAGGTAATGGAAATTCAAGAACCGTACCGAGATCGGTAGCAACCCAGAGCGAGCTTGCCGGGCGACGGCCTACGGGTCTCGGAAAGGAAGCGGAACCACACACACACACGTCGGTTCGGTTTGCGATGAGGCTTATTTATTAGATCATGTTTATTGAAATGTATATTTCCACGTACAGCGAAGAATCAGCCGAAGACCGCAATGGCTGGCGTGCCGGAGCGGAGTGCGAAATGTCACGAATTTTATAGATCCACCTAGGCACACCGAGAGAGCACCATCTTCCCCGGGTGGTGCCACCGTGTCCGTGTGTCGGTGTCGGTTCCGATGTGTACCGTACTCAAGCAGGACATTCAATTCCATTCCAGCGTGTGTTGTCGAATCCCCGGGTAGGTTGTGGCACAGCGCCATGATCTGATGAACTCTGGCTGATGAGAATTGGGAATTGACACATGCGCCCGGGTCTCCCGGTCGTTGAGGTTAGAGTTCCCTCATCGCGCACCCGTCGTCGTAAATTCGACAAACTGCCCCACACACACACACACACGTAGAGTCTACCGGTGGGAATTCATCCTGCGTTCTGCAGTTTAATAGCAGAACAGTGTCTGATAAGTGGGATAATTTAGAGACGACCTTGGCGGCGGCATGGTGGATAGCGGAATATTGGGTACAGAGAATACGGTACGGTTTGGTGCAACATATTCGGCCACAGCTCCACAGAATTGTCAAAGTGATCTGGTGCGTTCGGGGGACGGACAAAGAATTTTGAGGAGCAAGGCTCATTTGGGGGCTTCGGGGGATCAAACCTTCTCTGTCACGTTAGTATGTGGATTTTGCGAGTCTTGTCAACTCGTTGTTTAGTATAATCTGCCTCAATTTTTGTTTTTGATTGGTTTTGATCTGTTTTATTGAACATTCCAAGTGTTTATTTTACCAGTGCCAAATGAATCACTTTTGATATTTTGATGTTATCTTGACCATTTCGGATATGCGTCGATTGATTAAAAACTGGAAACTGAATTTTGGTGTGACGACAGACTTCGAGTGGTCGTCTGTGTCTGGTTGGCTGTGCCGACTGACCAAGTTAGAGAAAGAATTTATTTCTACTATGGGTTTCCTTTTAAACACGAAGTTCAGTCCTTGTGTTTCTTAGTTCTATTGATGGTCCAAGAGGTTTCTTGATATTTTAGATTATTGTATTGAGGCCAAAACTAAACCTCATTAGTTTGTTTGTTACAATGTTGCGTAGGGATAATTTATAACTGGGTAATGAGGTTAGTGTTCTTTTCGTCGATGACGTCGACTCCTCCGTACGGTCATTTTCAATAATATTTTCTGATTGGATAGCAGAACTAGAAATGATATCGTGTCGGAAACCTGATAACTGTATTTTATGCTGATAATCCGATACGGGATACTTAATTTGACCAAAGCAAACTATACGGTGATGAACCGTTCGTCGATTTCCAGATCTACTGCTGACAAATCTTACTAAAAACAATCGTATAGCCTGGCCGTAAATTGATGAATACAATAATGATAACTGTTATGGAACAACTTGTTGAAAAACTTAAAGCAGGTTGCGATTCATCGGACCCGTCTTAGCTTTAAACGTCAACAATCAGGCAGTAGAACCCTGTCCATCAACCGTCCATCATTGTGGGTCCCTCCCAAAACCGGTTAAGAAAATGAAGTAATTGAGAAAAATCACATTACGCACCGCCCCATCATCGGTCCCGACCGGCGATCCAGCGGCGATAATTGAATGAAGAAATATTGCAAACAAAATTGATTGCGTGTTAAAGTTCACAGTTTTATGTATCGGCGCGGTCGCGCCTTTATCGGGCTTCGTAAAGCGGCTTGGCGTGTGTAACGCGGCCGGCGGCCGGCAACGCGCAAAAGCTCCGAGGTGTCGGTGAAAAGTGGCCAAAGGCAACACAATCGCCAGCCCTGCCACCCACAAGAAAAACGCCAAAAACGCCAACGAAACCAGCAGCAGCAGCAGCAGCAGGATCAGGTTGTCGGTGTAAGAAAAACAAAAAACAAGAAGCACGAAAAACCATGGAGGAAGCCATCGCAGTTGGGCTTCGGTTTCGGTTTCCTTCGCAGCCATTTTTGCCTCGCTCCCGGGAAGCGGCGGACTGGGCGGTCAGGGTGAAAGCCATAAACGAGGGGCCGAAAAGTGGTCGGCAATGTCCGCAGTGGCGGGCGCGGTGAGTTAGCGAGCCGAACCGAAGGGGAAAGAAAGCCAATTTTTATTGATCACCCCCGGGCGGTTGTGGCGTTTCCCGCAAGCTTAGCGCCGTGGTTTCCGGCACCAGCCGTCGTCCTGGGGAGCCGGTTGCTGGTGCTGGCGGTGCCACACCCGGGTGGCACACGATATAGTCTGGGGTGGCAGGCCGGGGTTTTTCCTCCGGTGGCCGAAATACGACTATCGACCGCACCGCGCCGGACTGACCTTTCACACGACACGTCTTCGGGGTGGTTGGGAAAATTTTCCCACCCAGGTTCTGCGGGCTTCTTTCGGGCCCGGCTCAGCGGGAAGCGGGTGAAAGGTAGTATTTTACGGTAATACCAGGGCCCGGTGTCGGTGCCGGGGCTGACTTTGGGCGTCGGTCGCGCACAACCCTCCACCGTGACCGGTCAACCGGTAAGTCGATAGGCATAAATAAAGATTTGTATGGATTTACCATAAAGCGAGTGCCGGGTTCCACCAACTTTGCGCCATATGAGAAAAGTCGAGAAAAATCGATAGGAAACGCTCCTGGGAGGTGTTCTGCTGGTACCATCACCACCACCACCGGCGGCGCTAAACAATTCACCAGACGGAAGTAAGTCCCGGTGAAAGAGCCGACTGCCGCCGAACCAGTTTAGGACCATTTTTGGGATTATTCTTCCAAAAAAAAAACCCACACAAAAAGAAAGAAAAGAAGCTTGACGCACCATGTGGATGGGTAAACATTTTCCCGGCACCGGGAAACACGGTTTGCTTTCCACTCTACTTTTCCCGCTCGATTTTTGACGATCCGGGACTGCGAGCGGGCGAGAGCACCGCAGACGCGAAAGAAATTAATCTTTCGCTTCCCCGACCGGCCGGATCCTTTTTCCGCATTTTGTTTTCCCGAGCACTGGGCACGATTAAAAATATCGCTCAATTATCGTGTCCCTGGCCGGCAGGCCGGCCGGCCGGGCGTTTTCCATTAGAAATCCGTTCAGGCACTTAACTTCCGCAAACAGTGGCGCGCAATCTTCAATTAAGATCTTCGCATTGGCATGAAATCGGCCGACCGATGCCAGAGAATGATCGGTGCGCCCGCTCTCGCAGTCGCTCCGGAATTACTTTCTTGTTTGTGGCCATTCCTATGTCCCTTACTCACTCTCTTTTGCGTCTTTCTTTCTTACGCTCTCTGCCCGACTGGTGATGTGTTGGGCCGATGTGAGCGAGCCGATCCACGCGAAGAATGGCACCAATCTTTTCCACATCGTATCCTCTAATGATTTTCCGGGAGCCGGGAAGTTCCTTGGTGACCGGGTCGCTCGGGACGTGGCAGGTGGCTTAGGACTGCTTCGTCCTTCGCCCGGATGAATGAGCGAAAATCGAATGAGTAAACGAACGTCACAGTCGGAGTGAAAATGAATGAGGCGAAATTAATTAAATCGTAAAATGACTGGCCTCTCGGCCCGGGCTTCCTGCGCGGCGCCGTCCTCCCTGGGCCCAAGAAAGTAATCCCACCGATCACTTCGCCCCGGATCCGGAGCGGCCATGATGCCGTCGGGCGTCGGCTTCGGGTCCATCATCGGCCAGCATCCGAACCTCATCATGCATCATTTAATCTTAATTATCGTGGTGACATTATACACGCTCCTCGCCGCTGTCACCGGACACCGCATCCGCCTCGTGCGATCTTTTATTTGCCGTTTTCCACACATTTCCCCAACACACACACACTCAGAGGAACGGTTGTGGTTTGTACGGGCGATTTACGGCCGTCTCTGGCGTCGTTGGGGTTGCTTTCCATCGCATCGTAGTCATTTCGCCATTCAACTTCTTGGCATCGTCCTTTACTGTCTTCTGCCTGCGGTCTTTGTTTGTGACACACGGCGTTGCGCGTTTAAAGTGGTATGTGTTCCGTTGCGCGATGCTCGCCAGTAGTTCCCGGGTGCGCTATCTGACGCCCCGAGGACGTTAAGCCGTTGCTGGTCAATGACGTGACGTCTGCCAGTGGACCGTGGGGATTACGATTGCCGGAGGGCCCAGATGGAAATGAAATGAAATGAACGGAACCACGGAGGGGCCTTTCGTGGTGGCCGTAGTATTTTTGGATGTCCCCGTCCTTGTGCACGGACACACGCGGACGGTGTGATGCGAACAAAAGCGCAGCAGCGCGTCGAATAATTACGAACCGATTGTTGATTTAACTTCCGCCCCGTCGATGGAGACGCCTGGTCGCCGGTGCTTCCGGAGCACAAATCATCCTTTGGTTGTGCTTTTCTTTTTTGTTTCGGACGCAAAGCTTAAATCAAGCCGAGACCGGGGAGTAGTGCACTTCTACGCCCATTACTGTGGGCAAATGGAACACATCATTAGTCACCGTATTGTCGTTCGGTGACGAATGGCAGAGAGGACATACTCGAGCCGCTGCTAGTCGTCGGCAGAGCGCCGGGGCTTATGTGCACTCCAAGTTTCGGTCGAACGGTGACCTACTCCGGTGGGGAGTTCTTCGATTGACCCAGTTTTGATTCCTTTTTCATGTTGGACTGTCTGGAGGAAGTACGGGCACTGGACCGGAGATGTTCAACATCAAAGAGCATTGCAACAAATTATGAGCAAACTAAACGTTAGTGAACCTGTGCTGAAAGGAGGACCCAAAGGCGGACGTTTTGCGATTCCCAACCGAAAACCTGTTTTCCCCATAACGGCGCAAAATTATTGATGAGGACGTGAAATTGGGGCTTCCTCGAGGTAGCCGGGAAAACAAAATAAACATTTAATGGTTAGCGCGGTTTCGGGTTGCTCCAATTTCGATCGCAGAACAAACCTGCAAATGGGCCTGGTCCTGCCAGGTAGCGAACCTGTAATGCATCGACTGTGTTTACTTCCGGTTGTTGTGTCATAAAAATTCATATTTTATACCACACCAGCGGCAGCCAGAAACCGCACACCATTGACCCAACGGACCAAATGGAGACCGGCGGTTTCGGGTTCGTGCCGTAGCCATGGGAACTTTTTGACCCGTTTTCCGGCGTCGGCCGAGGGATATCGTGGCAAAAAGGTTGAAGCCACCGCCCAGGCCCCGGACGGTGAAGCTCATTTCTCGCCTGGAAGTGCCGCAATTTCCATTCGGTCGGGTCGGTCGGGCCACTTCTTCTGCAGCGTGGCCCGAGAATTGGAAAACGAGAAAAGTCAAGGCTGGAGCGCTGGAATCGGGAACCCTGGGAATGTGAAAGATTGTGCAGCGTGGTTGCAGTTTGTGTGGGACGCGCGGAAATAAATTTAGGTCGGGTCGGGACCTTTCATGATGGGCAACCCCCCCGGATGGACCCTTTTCACCAACCCTTTTCGACTGATGTTTGGGCCACCACCGTTCTTCCAAGAAAGGTGACACGCCATTTGACGTCCGCCCGCGTGGGCTGGGCTCGTCAATTTTTCATGAGCATTTATGTTAAGGTCAGGAAGGGGTCCAATTCTTGTACCGCCGAGCGCTCGAGACCGTTTGCCCATTGTTGCATAGATTTTATTATACCTCTTGAGCCGCACCGTCAGGGCACCGTATCATAAGTGGGCGAATAATTCAAACAATTTCGTACACCCAGTGACCATAATCGATTCTAGGCAACCCCTTGTTTTGTGGGGCGTAATGTTTTTATCCGCATCGTGAGCTACGGGACCCTGGATGCTCGAAACAAATGGCTCCCTCTCAGGCTGCTCGGCAGACAATTCAATTTTTACGCAGCTGCAGAGACTGGCAGGGTACGGGGGGAATTGATTTAACCCAGCCCGAGGCGTGCTCCAGATTTTCACAACAGCCCAAGATCAAGAGTTATCGCCACCCGTAAAGAGAGCGCCGAGAGCGGCGAGAGCAGTTACTCGAAGCTAATCGCTTAATTAATCAGCCATTAAAGATGTAAGCCCTCATTAGAGGCTAATTGAATTCGTTTCACGAGCCACCATGAACCTCGAGCGCACCACTTTCGGATCGACCGAAAATCTCGTGCAAAAGAACGGCCTTCCACGGAGCCATGAGTTTCGTTGCGCATCCTACGCGATCGCAAAGCATCCTCCGGTAGGCGGCCTCACTTCCGGTACGCGGATAGGCCTCGAACATCACAGACCAGCTGAAGCATGGAGTTCGGCTTCGGTGGCCCAACTGGAGTCGAATTTTAGCGCCCGAAAGTCGTCCAAAAACGGGCGAAGAGCGAGAGCGATTCACGATGAAAATGTGATTAAAAAGAATGCCTCGCTCCGTTACGACCCGTCGATGGGCTTTTATTCGCATCCTCGGCGGGACACCTTGCTTGTTGCTGCTACGTCTACTAGCTCATCATCATTATCAGCGCCTCTGCAACTGCAACGCGTCTGTGTAGCAGAAGGTGAGAAGCATCCTCAACCGTAGCATAATCGAATGAGAAGCACTCTGACGCGGTTCTGCGGATTGACGCAATGCGCCCTTGCGGCAGCTTTTGGCTCCCTTTGGCTTACAGATTGGGGGTCGTCAGCCTTCATGGCTATATTTTTGCGCGATGTAACTGTTACGAGGTGTCCGGTGCAATTGGTTGTAAATACAACAGCCGTTACAAGTTCACTGTATTTCGCTAAAGATTTAAATTCATTTTGACCAAACCATCTTTACTGCGATGTTACTCATAAAACCATCTTTATTGTGATGCGTTGTTCAAAGGAGCAAGATCCTTGCAAAAATGTGCAACACAGCGTCGGGCGGTGTGTGTGTATTTCAATCAAAGGTTTCAAGTGGTGTACCCATCGTTTGGGTGGGTGATAATCTTCCGGCATTCACTTAATTATTGCCGCCTACAGCAGCAGCTGCTTGTACGCCGAAGAAGTAATCATCGAATGAAGCGGCGACCGGGCACTTGCCGAAATCTCATTACGCTTACGAAGCGCGATGACATTTTATGCTCCACCACGGTCCCATGGCTCGATCATTACGCGTGTGTGTGTGTGGGTGGGTGAGGGTAAGTTAATCAGAATGGTAAACAAATGAAGATGTAATTATGCAGCGTGGCAAGGCACAACGCGGCCGGCGATCAAGGGACGGCCTGACACGCCAGACGCCGGCGCGTGGTGTGTTTTCTTGAACGGCGCGCCGACCGTTGTCGACCGTAATGTTAATGGCCGGGGCGCGTTAACGATGCCAGGATGCCGCTCGCTCGCTTTTTATGCTCCCTCTTTTGGGCCTTTTTTACACTGATGAGTTTCAAGAAAAAGGTGACACTTTGCTTTGTTCGGCAAGCTGGTGGATTTTGCGGCGGTTCCAGGTTTCCAATATTGGGCAAATGTGCAAAATGGCGAAATTGACCGGTGCCTGTACCGAGCCATGTACTGTGCGGTGAACAGCAGCGTTGCGAATCGATTCATTGGCATCGGATTGAGCCGGGAAAAATTAATTAACCGCACGAGCTCGTCGGTAGCGGTACCAGAATTTTGTAGAACTCAATTCTGTGGGGACATGTGCATTAATTAATTTGGCATGATGGTACTTAAATTTTGTTGCCAATTTGGACTCGTGAGCGATCACTGCCACGAGAGTATGCTATTTCAATCTTATAGCCAATTTGAAATGCGAAATGCAGTAAAATCTCATTTACCTATTTTTCCCAAAAGTGCCATTTTCTCTTCGGTCTATTGTGATGTTTGAAGGACTTCTTAAGAGAATTGCAGATATTGAATAAACAATATAAAACAAAATTGAATAAAATACTACAATCACCAAATACTATAAAAAGTTTCGACGAGAGCCACCCATAGCTTGGATTGTATCGCGAACATTATACATGACTCAAACATGCAAATAACACAAACAAAAAAAGGGCCAATGTTTAATGTAAAACAACCCAGCGGGAAGTTACACACTGCTGCTGACGGAATGCAAATGAGTTTTCGGTCGCAACCGGCAGCCTCTGGCTGAGCACTTGAAGCCGGGACATGCTAGACCCATTGCCATAGTCCGGGTTTACCTTTAAAATTGTCTTCCACAACACAATGGCATACCGCCCGGACGGGGATGCACCTTAAAAATTAAACACACCAGTGCGGCAAGGAAACCTGCAGCTAAAAAACAGGGTATATCCACGACCGATCTGAACGCCTTCAAGGGACCAACATTTAGCGAAGCGAATGCCTTATGCATACTTTGGGAGCAAGCAAACAAAACCCGGCTTGACTCGACCGCAATTTCATTGACCAGCTGTCCTGCAACGGTCCCGTTGCGGGCGATGATAGCTCCGACGACCGAGGAAGGTAAAAAAATATGCTGTCGAGAATTAAAATTTGTTGAATGATAAGGGTTAAGGTTATGCTCGGTTGTGTCATTGTCTGAATTTCTCGCCCTAGCGTGGTCCGCGCGAGGCGGGAAGGACATGACAGGACCGGGACATGGATAGCGTGGAAGTAATGGTGGGCACGGAAGGGATGGAAGTTATTTACATTTTTACTTCGCAAACAACAAGAAACTATGTAGCGTCGACCCTGTGGAGCATGAACAACAACCGGGCCGTAGTTTTTGTCCAATGCTGTGTCTGTTTTTTTTCATAGAAATTCATGCTGTGTCGTGGCAAAGTTAGTGAAGAACGAAACACAAAAACTGCTGAACAAATTTTTCGGACCAAAACTAGGTGTCCCGGTGATGCCGGTCGACTTTAAACCGCACATACGTACCTCCAGTTACGACGCATATCAGCACCAGATCGCCACCCTCCTCGTACGGTCCGGCATGGGATGGAAGCACGACTCCGGCCTCGTTATGGATTTTCGGTACATCCGGTGGCACTGCAAAGGACGAGAGGAGGAACGGAGGAACCAATAGCACGGTCCATTAGATGGTGACGAAACTTCGGTGGAACGAATATTTAAGCAATTTCGGACGGACTTTTAACCGGCGAACACGGACACCATCGAGCTGTTACGGAGCGGCAGCTGGGCAAAGTCGGTGAAGTAGCGCAGATTAGGAGGATCAGAACTGGCCGGATTGCACACCACCGCACGGTGACCGCACACCCACACGGAGCGATTATCTCGTTAATCATAGTCGAAAACCCATGTACTCCGATTACATGGGATCCGGGTCTCCGGGCGATGGTGGCCATTTAGTTACACTTAACGAAGGTCACGTGTGTCGAGGAATTTTTTTCGAGGGCTAACCTCTCCGGCGGCTACTTGATAGCTAAAGCGATTATGAGATATTTAATATGGCCTCCTAAGCGTTTATTGAGCTTCCCTGGATTAGCGGAATGTTCATAGGAGGAACCGTTCGGTGAGATGCTTACCTGCGGCTCTATCTGGACAGAAAAAGTAATATATTTTTATATTCACTTAGAACTGTGCGATTCCGAAGTCTATGATGCTGTTGTCGATCCGATATGATAAATGAACGTTTGAACGTTTTAGCAACATGCGAAAGCAGGTTACCGATAGTTTCAACATAAGAAACATTCCGAGTGTCTTGTTTAATCAGCTTGTTTAAACATTGTCGAAAAAATAGTTAATCCGGATTACCCGAAGCGAGAGCTACTAAAGCGTGTTTTGCGTGCCAAACAGCCCACCGTAAGATTTGAACTGTCCCCTATTTCCAACGTTGCACAGGTGGCTGGCAAATCGGGTTTGCATGTCCTCATTTAGATTTTCGATTGAGCACTGAAAAGATGCTTTCATCCCAGCACATATGGAACCTATTTTGGCAACTTTAAACCAAACCACAAATGAGTTGTTTGTGTTGCGTTTCGATGCTGACGTACTGTGAGAGCTTTAACAATTGCGAGTTCGGTGTATCGGTGTACGTCACTGGACCGTCCACACAATTCGAAGATTCATTCAGGCTCAGCTCGGGCAACTGTCGCACAAATAAATGGCATCCATGTTCCACGGCTTGTCTACTCCACTGTCTTATTTGGGTCCATTTACTAGCGGTTGCCGAAAAGAAAAACGAAATGCTCTATTCGCCATGTTTGATCAGTTGGCCCGATACGGCTTGCTTTGGTTGGGAAGAATTATCAAAACGAACGCCAGTGACGATCGAACGCTACATTGTGCCGTTGGCCGTTGACGGGCTCGGAAGTTTCGGTGTCAAGGTGCATCCTACAGCAAAATGGCGCCCGGAGGAAAGCTAAGCTGGCTGGTGTTGCTCGCACTCAGCAGTCTGAGTGCGGTGGCTGTCAGTGGGCAGTTGATCAATTTCCTTACGTTTATGACCGAGGAAGCGGTGGCGGCATTTATGGATATTAACTCGCCGGTTCCACTCCAGACGACGGGGGTCGACAGCCTGGTCCCGACGCGCGATATACGCATCCATTGCACCCGGCCATCGGTGGCCTACTTCGACGAGATCTTCCCGAACGACACAGCGCTCACGAGCAAGATCAACTTCACGAAACCCGTGGCGGTGGTCACGCACGGCTGGACGGAGGGCACCAACATAACGTCGTTCATCACGCTGAGCTCGCGGTATCGGCAGTTTGTCGACACGAACGTGTGCATGCTGGACTGGCAACCGTATGCCGCGTACGTGTACGGAATAGCGGCTCGCACCGGTGTTCCGCTGGCGGCCCAACGGCTGGCGCAGTTCCTGACGGCGATCGCGAGCAACGGATTCGCGCTCGGCAACGTGTCACTCGTTGGCTTCAGCATGGGCGGTCAGATTGTGGGGCTGGCAGCGAAGAACTTTAGCGGACGAGTCGGTTCCATCTACGCACTCGATCCGGCCGGCCCTCTCTTTACGCTGCCCTTCGACGTGGGCACCAACAATCGAATCGCGACAACCGACGCCCAGTACGTGCAGCAGATCGCTACCTCACGGTACATGATCGGCATGGGACCGCTGGTGGGCGACGAAAACTTCCTGCCCAACGGGGGCTACCATCCGCAGCCCGGTTGCACTGCGCTTGCCTACGGGTTGTCCGAAATCCGTAAGTACTGTTGGCAGATCGCGCAAATCGCACCACGTGAATGACGGACCTTCTGATGTTGTGCTCTGCAGGAGCAATCATTTGTAGCCACGAGTACGCCGTCACGTGGTTCTCGCAGACCCTGGATCCAGCGAACGTGGTGACCGGGCGAAGGTGCTCCAACTTGTTGGGCGTGCTCCTGTGCGTGTCGGGTGTGAACCAGACCGACCGGATGGGTATCTACGCGAAAAGGTAATACTCTATTCCTTCCGAACCACTGAATTGTTGATTGGCCAGGAGTCTATCTGCTGCACAAGTTACTACAATTGTTTTTCCTCTTTCTCGATCCCAAAGGTTGGCGGGCAGTTTCTATGTCTAAGATGAGTACTAGATCACTCCCAGGTAGCATCGATTCTGGATGCTAGATTCATCACAGTAAGCTGTGACCAATGTGTATAATAAATCATCTCGCCACGCGTTTCGAGTGTTCCTTGAAAGCGGAAAAATTAACGGCTTTTAGTCCTGCGTTTTTCACGACCCCCGGCGAAAAGAGCATGAGCGTCCTCTCCAAATGAGGCTGTAAAGTGTCGCAAGTGATCCTGAGAGCACGGAGTGAGAACGCGAAGAGTGTGCACTAAACGAAACAGGTGAGCTGGCGGGTTTATTGTACGCAATCACCAAAAGTACAGCGCGTTTGAATTACTTAACATTTCCATAATTTAAATCTTGAGCCCCCGCAGGTCGAACCACCCGCAGCTTAATGATGTGCTGCATGCTGGGCCCTGGAGTTTTCTGGCTCCTCAGTTTTATGCGCTCTCAAAGGCGGATGTAAGTGCAGCAGCACTCATGAGACCGATGGCACCGTCGCCAGCAGTGTGTGTGCTGCCTTTTTTTCGTCTCCCGTCTGCCCGCGGATACTTAGCGAACTCGTTCGGTGTTGGAAATAGAGTTCGACGCCAGGGCAGGATGTGCAGCATAAAAAGCAATTTCGCTGATGATGGCCGCGCCGCGCGATGATTATGCGGAGTATGAGCATAAAACCGGCGTCGTCGGCGTTACCGGCCACCGTCGACGCACTCGGCGGCTTGCAGGGTTCCGTTTGATGTGTGCGCTTCAGAGAGAGAGAGAGAGCGAGAAGTGTAAGCCGCTTCCGGTCCGGGATCGGGGGCGCCGGTGGACCTCTCCGCATAATGGCGGGCTGTTATGGTGCCTCTTTTTCTTCCCGCTCTGCTTTTGCGGTCAGGCCGGGACATAAGCCTTTCTGTGGGTGAAATTTAAGTGCACACCGCCCGATCATTCAACAGATGAAAAATGCGGGAAGTAGGTGCGTCCTGTGCCGGTGGTTGTGGGTGAGTGTGAGTGCGTGACGCGATGGCCCTGTTTCAGCGACAACCAAACGGCCATCCGTCGGCACAAGTTTGATAATTATGACACCGGCTCGGGCTTTTTGTGTGATTGCGTTCATCGGGCGTGAGGCATTAAATGTGACATCCTCGCGGATTGCATGTCGTCGGTAAAGCGAGGCCATTGCGGAATGATGAACTTTCGCCAGCATTGCAGCGGGTTTAGTGGGTCGTCTGGGTTCGCCGCCAGTTCCGGTGAAAGCGATTTGTGTGGGAAAAAGTTTGTGTCAGATCCACTTCTGATCCACTTAAGTTGTTGCTGTTTTAATTACTTTTGTCACAGCTCATAGTTCTATTTTAATGGCTTTGCGTTCCCAAAATCGCAGTTAACATCCTGATTCTTAGGCTCTTTACCAGCTACCGCACATAATAGTTCGATCAATTGTCGGATGGCAAAGAAAACACTTTGCCGGAGTTCGTATGCGCGTCTTGACGAGGTAAACGGCGTTTTGAACACGCGTTTGAGCTCTTCCATGTCCGACACATAATTACTCACCCAAAATGTGAATCCGCCAAATTCTTTCTTCTGCCCGAAATGGTGCCAGGGTGAACGTGGGTTTGTTTGCACAATAGTTTAGCGTAATGTTTTCCGCAATTAAGCGGACTTTTGTGAAGGAAAATGTTGCACAATGGCAAAGGGACGCCCGCACGTAAGTGAACACAAATGGAAGAAAAAAAATGCTGGTTCCATAAATGAATGGCCGGCGCGCTGAAAAACCCGGTCACCCGGTTCCGGTGAAAAGATTGGAAACAAAAACCCGGCCAAACCGGCCGCCAGTGACCTCACCCTGCAGGCGGGAGAGTCCTGATTTTTCATCCAAACAAAGAAACGCCGAGTTGACGGACAAATGTCCGCAAATATTTCTCGCTTTTTGACAAACTTAAAATGGTGCTGCGTTGCGCTGCGGTGTCGGTGTCGGTGTGTGTGTGAGCAGCAAAAGTGCACATGTTTCCGGTGACGCTAGGTTCGAAGAGCATGGTTCTCGCGCTTTACAGGAACCAGCGCAAGTAGGAATGGTTGCGCCGAGTCACTCTCGCGGCCCCCCCGGGCATCCCCGGTAAAGACTTCCTTCGGACGCCTGCCTGTTGGCACTCCGATGATTACTGTGTGTGTGCGTGGGCTCTGTGTGTGTGCGCGCGCGGTTGTGGGTGTAATGTCATTCCGCGTGGCACCTGCCAGCGCAGGAAGACGGAAACGTAGCGAAACAAAGGAAAACATAAATCTTCAACCGATCCGCTTCCGGTTCCGGTCGCCGGCGCCGGAAAGAACCGTACGCTGCGGGGCCGGAAGTGCCCACTAGAAATCGTAAAAATGCCGTCCGCCGTCGCGCACGCTCTCGGGTGTCCGTGTTCCGTGGGCGACAAGTCGTCGGCGCTTCCGGTTCGCTTTCGCGGGCCCCGGCACGGGCCCGGGCTCTATTACTTACCCACTACTTCTAGGTTTACATTACTATTTTTTGTAGGAGATAGCAAAAAATCTACACGACATCGAAAGATTCCGGCGTCCTTTTTCTGCAACGAGAACAGAGAAGAGAGCAACGTGAGACGGTTTTGTTAGTGCGACGGTGCCTGTGGTTTATCGGAAATGGAAGAAAATACACGGCGCAGCAGCTGGCCGGACCGAGCGAGACACATCCGGAAGCTCCAGCAGAGAGCGAAAGAGAGAGAAGGACTGTTGCGTGTTGCGGGCAGAAATGGCACCATTTCTCGGTACTTTGTTTTCAATGGCGCAAGCGGAAGGCATCAGGAAAAATGGTACGTTCGTATCGTTGCCAGTGCCAATCGGAATTGAGCTTCCAGTACATAGCGTTCATTAGTATCCGAGCGGACAGAGCTCTTTCTGCCGAGCGGCGGAATTAAGCTTAAGGACGACGTGGAATGGTTTTGGAGCTCAATCAGTTTTTTTGTCTAAAAACCCGTACGGGCTTTTAGAAACCCGCACGGGTTTGGGAGGATGAAGTTCGAGTATAGAATCGTTAGTTGGAGTCGGGAAGAACGTTTGAAAGCTGGCACAATATTTCTTTGCCCTTTTTCATTGATTTTGTTTAAATTTAAAATGAGCCGAGCCACCGTTTCTGAACTGGGCGAAAGATGGATAATAGATTCTGCGTCGGGATGAGAGACCGAATGTCCCTAATGATGGCAATATATCGTTCCGGCTTTTATCGACACATTGAAATGGCCAAAGAAATGGGGCGAATTCTTGCAAAGTGGCCCGTATCGCCCGGCCACCAATAATGAGTGGAACCATTTCGAACCGGGAAAGCGGCGAGCGGCCCCCTTCCTCGTGCGCCCACTCCGTATCCTTCCGGCGATCAGTGCAATCTTTCCACAATCGTGCTCGCATCGAAGCGAATCGATTTGCCGAAACCGAATCATCCCGGGGTTGCATCAATTAATCGGCAATAAAATTGGAAACCGATTGATTCGAATTAGGCGGGGAAAATAATCTACGAAATCGTTACACCATTCGTTACAACGAACCACCCGAGCCGGGGGCCATTATCCTGCGTTCCAGCGGCACTTTCACCGAACCCTCCGGGTGTTGGATCATCTTGCTTGAGGCGGCCGCCCGTGTCGAGTGGTCCGCAAGGACACATAAAAATCGAGAAACGATAAGAGCGGCGCCTCCGTAAGACGCTGTCCGCGATAGGGCGAGCTGATCGGAAATGCAAATCGCTCCACTCATTCTGCCCCCGGCCAAGCGAGGGTTTTGGGATTTCTTTTAATTTTCTTTCACTCTCTTTGTCACGCACAAGTGGCTCGCCGGTGGGCGAACTGTGAAAAGATGGCGTTCGGAAGGCCAAATCTCGCACACCAATTCATCCGCAGGGGCGTCCAGCGCGAGTCGCGGATAGAAACCGGCGCCCAGTGACGCTTGAACTGATTGAGTGGCAGGCGGTTCGGGTGGAAAAACGGCAACGGAAAGAATGAGCTGAGAATGGTCGAGAATTTTCCACTTCCTCGGACCGGGCAGCAATGGGAAATCGTTCGAAATTAAGCGGTCTAGAGCGCGCCAAAAGGAATGTAATTTGTGTAAAAGTGGCTCGCGATTTTCTTATTCAACACCCAGCGCTTCTTTGTAGATGAGTATTGTATTTGTGCCCGTACGGTCGTCCTGCACGGTGGCCACTGCCGTCATCGCGATTCGCTCGCGAATCCAAATTTATTTTGGATAGAAAAGGCAATAATCTCGGCCTCGGGATTTGGCGCCCGTCACGTCTGATAAAGGTGAGTGAGTGGGAAATGGTTCCGGCAAAAGGAGGAAATTCATTTTCCTTTTCCATCTCCAGCACCCCGTGACAGTGTACTTTAAATATTAATTTCAAGCGCATCGCAACGCCGGCTCAGAATTCCATAGGATGATACGGACGGAGAGATTTACTTTTGTAATGAAGGAATTATTAGTTCGGCGGATAAGGCTCTGCCATTTTGGTCCGAATATTGAACGATAATAGATTCATCCGGTTTTCCGAATTCGAATGGAGT
The DNA here is from genome assembly GCF_943734635.1 of Anopheles cruzii. Taxonomy (NCBI): domain Eukaryota; kingdom Metazoa; phylum Arthropoda; class Insecta; order Diptera; family Culicidae; genus Anopheles; species Anopheles cruzii. The sequence continues at coordinate 13,232,606 of NC_069145.1, forward strand.
GTCAGTTAGTTCGCTAGATTTATGAATTATTTATCATCCGCCGATATAGCCGTCATTTCGGTGATTTCGAAGGTGACACGGAAGCTGGGAAATTTAAACTGACACTTTTCAAATTTGCCAAGGGCCTTACCTGCACAGGACTGATGACCAGCATCGCTCGCCGCTGCTCTCGTGTCGTCTTGAAGTTGGCACGATCCTCCAGGATGGCAACATCCTTCCAGTGTGAGGGTGAGTTCACGTGTGGTCCACGTGTGTCGAAGCTGGAGCCGAGAATGAACGAAAACAGAACAAAAAAAAAAAGGACAGGTAAGTCACAATGTTAGGCCGGCGCACGTGTGCATATTTGAGGAGTACACGAGCTTTTGGAGAGACCACGGCCGCTGCCACCGGTGGTCGGTTTGGGGACGGTGAGGGGACGAAGTGAAGCGACACGAAATCAATTTTCAGCATACTCACTAGCTCGGCAGAAGGCTCGAAAGCCATCCTTTCTTTTGGGTCTGAGCCCTGGTTCGGATCCCCACTCTGGTCCGAAACTGGAAAGTGACCGAAAACTGTGTCGACAAATGTCTGCCACATGCCACAGAGAGAGAGCGAGCCGTATAATTCAATGCGCCATATTTGATGTTTGCATAAAATCGATCCTTTTCCCCAGACCCAGGGCCAGTAGTTCGGTATCCTCGGGGACAGTTCTTGCCACTGCCCATTTTGTTTTTGCTCTAAAGAACCCAATCCCGACCTGTGTGCACGGAAGCACGCTGTGTAGGAGTTTGACATTTTATTTTTACCCAACATCATGTCCGCCAGTTCCCCGAGCCAAGCTCTTGTACAACCTCTACAATTTCAGGTTCTATTAACATTTCCGGAAGTTTCGCTTCTACGAAAGCGGAACATCCTGAAGCATCATCGTACATCGGGAGCCGGTCCAGATATTCCAGAAACACATCCTACGCTCTGCGAGCACCATAACAAAGCTCTGCAGCTAGGGCCCTTGCACCGGAACCAGGTCGGTGGTGCCTCGGCCGGCGATGAGAAATAAATTTGACAGTAATACAGATTGAGCGAACAGACGCTAGCAGTTGGGAACAAAATACGGGGAAAATGAAGACATCTTTTGTGGGGGGAGCGATCGACCGTTCGGTACCAGGTACCGGCCGATTGATTTTGGGTTACTACTTGAGCAGGAACAACAAACATCCCGAGCCAAACAGTGTGGTTTCTGGAGCGAAGGATTAGAGTTTAGATTTGTTATGCATTTAATTAAGAGGCAAACGGGGGGCGAACCAACGGGTCTGGGGGGCAACCGGTCCGGAAATGTGAAGAAACACTCCGGCCGAGCGACCGATCGATTGTGGTGCTTGTGGCAGAAATCAAACAGACGAAAAGAATTTCCACACAGACCAGCTAACCATTTTCGGTGGAGTCGGCGTCGGGGGAGGCGACGACGACGTTTGTTCCTGCCGCTTTGCAACTGCAACGAGGGTATCCGACTCTGGGCCGGCTCAGGTTACGGACGGAAGAACTTTGTTTACCGGCAACAGCAGCTAGATAGCTGCTAGTCAAGTGGTTGTTGAATGGTTCGAGTTTTGTCGATAACCGTCGGCGAAGTGGGCGGTGAAGTCTAGCGGTCGGTCGGTTGGTTCGGGCGTCTCCTATTTGCGCTCAGTTCCCGGGCAGGGATTGGGATTTTTGTCAAGGATCCCCGCCCCGACAAAAGCCTCCGACTCCGGCCGTCGGTCACACGAGCTGCGGAGGCTTGACCTTATTTGAATAATCTACCACCGGCCCCGTATGGTGTCGGGTGGCGGTATCGGGCTCCGGCCACCGAGCGTGCCCAGTCACCGCAGGTAGTGGCAGTGGAAAATAGACCTGTGGAATGGAATGGCTCCCACTCCCGGGAGCTGCGCGTCACTGCGTTCGCCTTCCGTTTCGTGAGAAAGACGTGGACTACGCCACACCCAGGCACTTAGGTTTGGATCGAATTTCACATGCCAGCTTGTTTGAAGTGCCTGGTAATGGGAGACCGCCGGTGGCCCCGTCCGTACCGTACATGGACACGGACGCTCGGGCGCGCTCTCGAGCTGTGTAGCGAAGAGTTTGACAGCTTCTTACGCCATCATCGATGATGTTGCTGCGTCTCGAGTGGTTTCCAACTTCTCGGGAATGTATCGTTTGTTCTCGGGCCCGCTCGGAAGAAACACCAGAATATCGGATGCTATTGGCAGCTGACATCGATACCGTCGGGTGGTGGCCACGTGCACTGTTGGACTGTTGGCGTGTTGGCGTGTTTTGTAGGTTGCATTCCGGGCTGGGCAGTTACCAGCTCTTGGTTCATTAGGAAACTCGAGCAGACGGGTGCGTAGTCGAACGGGAAGATGAGCCCATAACTGAACGTAACCACACGTCGTTGATGAGTGTGGTCGTTGCCGATGTTCTTCTGCGCTGTGGAGGAATATGCGCAAGTTTGAAGCACATATTGGCAGCTTGTAATCGTGATTGGCCAAGAATGCTGTCTTGCTGTCAGTTTGGTGTAGTTTTCTAGAAACTATGGCAGGCTTCGACTTTCTTGAGAATGAAAGGTAGTCGAAGCTGTCTTAAGCACAAAACTATGACTGCTTATCTAACGATCTACTGACTGCTTCTCTGTTAAATATTTTACTCCAAAACAGTACAATGATTCCCAATGCGTAGCTTTGCCCAAAACCAATGCCCAAACCACCCATAAACAAAATAATGGCTTTTTTAATAGATCACCCTGTAACTTGCTATCGATTACGCTGAAGAAAAAAACGAACGGCGACTCCGAGATCGTCCCGAAATTGGTTATAATTTGTAGACCTTTGTCTGCATTTGTCACGTCACACGTGAGCACGGCACGATAGATGTGTGACTGGGTTTTCCCTCCCCCCCGGACCCAACCCCGACAGACCCTATTTTGTCTATTTATCAACGTGATTGACAGCGCATTCGACTATTATTCCGGATCATTATGCGAATCGATGATCTGTCCCCGGCTGTGCGGCTTGCCGCGGCGTGGTTGCGAGTCGGTCGTGAGTCAGGACACCATCGCACCACGCACCATGGCTCTCGGTGATGAACTTCATTGTTATAATCAACAACCACGAGTAGAACCGAGACGGGACGAAGAAACCCGGTCTCACGTCCGTGGCCGGAAAATCCACTTCGTCACTTTTTCTTCGGCCGGCGCCCGTACGCTCTGATAAACATATTCTAATGTGCGTCGGTGTGTGTGTGTGTTCCGAAGCCGTACCGTACCGCAAAACGGTGGACAAATCCATTTATTCAGTGTGCTCGTCGTGTTGTCGTCATCGATCAAAATGCGCGAGGCGGGCGAACCTCTCCGGAAGCACACTGAGTGAAGTGAGCGCTTTTTTCTTCTTGTACCTCGCCGACCGTTCCCTGGGGGTGGCGGCAGGCACCCGGGAGCCCCTGCAGGACCCCGCATCAACCGTAGCTTTGGGTGCCTCACTCACCTTCCTAGTCGCGTCGGTCGGGTTTTCGCAAGCGAAAAAGCCCCTAAAAGCTACTGAAACGACTCAGACGTGGTTTTTGACAGAAAGAGACAGGGAGAGAGTAAGGGAGAGAGAGAGCGCGAGGAGCATAGAAGTGTGGGTTGTAACAAACGACGCACTGCGACCTGTGCTCTATTCCGTGCGCTTTTTTGTGCTGCCACTCCCGGTCGGAAAATTTATATCGAAGATGCTTCGGGATTATGTATGTTTTCTTGTTTGCCGAAGGCTGGCGAAGGACAACGTTTACCAGAGCGAGACGGTGAGGTGAAACACACAAAAAACGTTCGACAAAGTTCTGAAGTGCTGTTGAAGGTCACAGGGCACACTTTTAAATAACAGTGGAAAAGTGAACGAACATTTCTTCAACGATTTTTTTCTCCAAAAAAATCTAAAATTCCACAAACCTGTTTGGGTTTCGGATTCGGTTCAACACCGAGAAGCGATCCGTTCCAATTATTTTACTTTAGAAGGCCACTGCCACTGACAGCACTGACACTGCGGGGAGCGAACGAATGGGTTACGAAAGGCGGACCCGTAGGTTCCGTCGTGTTCCAGCGGAGGGCCTGACAAATGCCTTGTATTTTTATGCTAAATATGCGATATGCATACACATACATCAACCTGAGGTTCCTATCTTCGGCACCGTCCGGTTCGAGGCCGGATGCTGCCGCACGGGGCGACGGGCGAGTGCGGTGTGATCAACGACCACCGACCGTGCCAGGCATGCCGGGGGAGCCAAATGTCGGGGAGGCAAACGTCTATCCAAAGGCATCACTTATGAATACATAAGCATTACACCTCCCGCCGATCGTGGCAAGACGTTGGGGGGTTTTTCTTAAGCGGAAAGCACCTGAAATAACCTCTCAGGATGATGGAAAATCGCACACACACACACGTTTTGGGGTGCCGAACGGAAGCATCGGAACCATCGAAGTATGGAACCTTCGTTTGCGATCCTCATCACCCGTCCAATCCAATTTGGGGGGTCCCGTGGAAATTCACCGGCACGTTTGGGGCACGTTGAATGGAAAAATCAGAGTGAGGCAGGTGGGCTTGAGGTTTCATCCGGCCAGGGCTCTCAGGTGGTGAAGCTGCATCGCTGCTTGTCGCCCAATGGAGGTGCTTGCCGTGAGCGAGCGGCGTTCATGTTTGCTCAATAATATCATGAAAATAAAGCGCCATGTTTATGCTAAAGATGGTGGTCCGTGCTCTCGACCCACCGACCGGCCCTGGGATGTAGTTCGTCCCTGATTGCTGTCATCGTGCCCGCACTCACCGACTCACTACGAGCAAGGAGCCGGGTTGAACGCGGGTTTTCACGCAATTGCTCGTGCGGCGTTAAGCGCATTTTGATGCGATTTTCCACTAAATGAAAGTTTTCCCGCACATCGAGTGACACTCACCGCTTGGCATCGTCCCACCATCGGCGGCCAACGACGACCTGTAGATGAGGATGTCAACGGGCCGCGTGTATCGTCACGGTGCGCACAGCGCAGCATGGCACGCAGCGAGCGCGACGATAAAGTTATCGATATGTAAATTATTTTCTCAATCTCCCGGCCCGGCCCGGCCCGGGGGTCGCAAGGAGATTGTCATCAATTTTGTCGGTTTTGATCGTTTTAAGCATCAGCCGCATGGCGCATGGCGTGGAAAATTGGGGGGCGAAAAACGAGCCCCGAAAAAAGGAAAAATGCCGAAAAAGAAAACTCCCCGTTTTTTCGGCAAGCAACATGATGCCAATCGAGACGATGGCATCAGATCGATTGTGGAGAGTATCCCGGACCGGACGCCGGGCTCCTAGGCCCCGAGGGGCGGGGAATTTCCTGGCTATTGGGTCGCTGTAACGTGAGAAGATTGATGGTTTGAATATTTTACGATCATCGCATGTCACCGGAGCCCGCTTAAAGCTGAGAAGCGACGGCGATGACGGCGCGCGACTCGAAAGTGAAGTGAAACCAAGTTTAGCTCCTTCAGTCCCATCGGGAGGACGGTTCGAAAGATTAACGAAGAGCACTAAAAGGGAACCGCGATGTCCTGTGTGTCAACGGACCGATAAATCGATCGCCTCCCGCCATGAGTCCCGTCCCGGAGAGAGCACTCGAAAATGAATATAAATTCATGGTGTACGATGGGTGGAGCTAAACCCAAAGCCCGGGAGGAGATATCGGAACGGTGATTGCAAACGAGTCGCGGGCGAACTTCCTCGGCAACGACCCAACCCGATGGTTGCAACGTGATTAGTTAAGCCATTTCCGGCGCGCGGGGCCGCTGATGCATTCCAAATGAGCGTTCCGACCGGGCACGTGACCCGTGGGTGATGAATGTGCTGCTAACGAATCAAGTTGTACTTTCCACTTGAATTTGCCACTGGGTGCGCCTCAGGTAATCCGTTTAGCCATTAATGGCGCTTGCGATGGGTCCTTAGCTGTCCGCCACCGCCACGGTAACCTTGAAGTAATATCACTACGGACACAAACTAATACGGTACACGCTTTGTCCGCGTGACCATGACGCCCAAATAATAGGCCTCCTTCCGTAGTATGCAATCGGAACCCCCAAATTAGTGTCGCCCTGGCGGCGTGTATCATCCGTTCGGCCCTGGACCAGCATGCTTCAGCTCCACCACTATCTTACCTGTAGATCGGTACATTGTCCTTGTACCACACCACCAGCAGGATCCGGTCGTTGGTGAGGTTCGAGGAGACGTCACACTTTATTTGAGCCGTTTCGTTCACCAGCACCTTCTCCAGGTGGGCCGGAACTTCTGTAAAAAGAGATAGAAAATGGAACGTCACAAAAAATGAGTAAATTACCGGCTTAGACAGCAAAAGTTTGGTTTAATCAGCGAATTCGTAAAGGGGGGGTAAATTGGTGGTGTAACCCACCGAGCCGCTCGGAAATATTAAACGTCATGCCGCCGAACCCATCCATCATGGGGTTGCCCCTAATAATCACAGCGCAGACCTGAAACAAGAGTAATCACCGAACGGACCATTGTTCCACACGGACATAACGCGCGCGCGTGAGTTAATAAACACACGGCCTTTTTGGGATAGTGAAAGTGGTGTGATCGTTACATGCTGGACGTTTTTTTCGATGGAAAGATACCGAGTCAGAGGCACCCCAAGTGGGAACCCAGATGACGTTTTCGCCGGACGCCAGCTGTCATTTCTTCGCCAACGGCTGTGTCGAGGTCTTCGAAACTACCGCGCGGCCTTTCGCGAAAATGATGCAAGTTTCGGAGCAGCGAAGACAGAAAAGGAAGTCGCGTCGTTTTCCGAGCCATGAATTTTGATCAGTGCGCCCGCTCCAACGGCTCCAAGTCACTGGCAGGGTCCCTGAAGGGCTTTTCCGATGGGGTTTCTTTTTTGTCCCGACCGTGCTTTTTTCGATTCCCGCCTTTAGAGGGCGCGCGCGCCCGCGCAATGGGATAATGAAAATATTTATGAATCATTATTATTCAGCATTAATGGAAAACGCATTAATTAAAGGAGCCGTTTTGGGGTTCTCTCTCTTTCTCTCTCTCTCTCTCGTTCTCTTTGTTTTTACATTGCGTTCCCCACTCACAGGCATCATTTTTGGAGGTGTGGGTGGAGGCGCATTTTTCCCCGAATCGATCGCTGTACTGAGCGCTCCAGGAAAATCGTCACCAAAACAACGAGTGAGTGCCACTACCGTTTCCGTTTTGCGTGGATCTAATTGATTCCTTACGTCATTCCTTGCCACGGCTGACAGTAGCAGCCTGCTGCAGGATACACACATTTCCCGAGTTCGATTGGTAATTGCGGTTTTATTGTTGTTTCTGGATGCTTGTAAGTACATTAACATTGTAAATGCTCACGATGCTGGTGCTGTTTTCGTTCCATTCCACAGTGCTACGCTACGTTTTTCGTGCTTAAGGACAATGTTTAAAGTATTCAAATTGGGAACAGGGAAATGGCACCTTTTACCTTTTGATTACATTATGCAAATTGCCAACATGCTGCATGCTGCTCTCCTACGTTGACCGCTCTCACACACACAGTCAACTAATAATAAGTTAATGGACTCATTATAATATGAAATACGTCATTACGGGTCTCGCGCTCGTACACTAACAATTACGATGAATAATGGATAGTTCTGTAATGCCGATGCCGTCACGTTGCCGTTGTGTACACAAGACTCGTTTCAAACTAGAAAACTGGTCGAGCTATCGATTGATTGACCGTTTGCTCGTTCCCCGGTGTTTAAAGGCAATCAAAGCCCAACACTATCAAGTCAGGTTCCAACACAGTAACTGTCACGGAACACGACAAATCTCGTCCAGTGTGGATCTGTGTACCGCTGCGGACAGTTTCTGCTAGCCTGTTCTGTATCGAGTTCTTTGGGAAGTTTTTTATTGCTTAATATGTAGCCATAAAACAATCGACACTAGTTCGTCGTGAACGATGGGCACAATCGATCGGTCGATTGGTCGTGCCTAGGTTTGTAGAAATCCAAGCCTTACAATTGAATGGGGTTTAAATGTAGAGATACTTTATTCCCCAAAAAACATTCCCATTTCTACTAGAGCGTAAAAATGGTTGGTCGTCCTACTTCCGAAACCAATCTTGCTTAAATTAGCAACTCTAGCGGTGACGGATGACTGATGGAACGTCATAACGGGCATCGATCCAACAAAACTGTTCTCCCCGTTGTTGTCGTTGCTCTGTTTGTGACGTACGATGTTGCGAACAGAATAATCCAACTCAATAATCCAATTTTCCCCTAGGTTGTTGTTAGAATTTAATTTACTCAACAACATTGCTCAAGATCTCGAATCTCGCTCCTGTTGATTAGTTCCCTCAATCAAGGATTTTAAGACTAGGCTAGGTCGTATTTTTCTACCATTCTATCGGCCCGGACTCGTGCACAATGCCAACCGGTGGCCCACACCGGTGCCACATGCTTCGTATCATAATTTTTCATCTTTCAATCGATATCCTCATCGTCCCTCGGATGGCATCGTCCTTTCGGAGGCCAACCTCCGGGGGCCTGGAACGAAATTTTATTACCAAACTCGTCCGTTTCAATCAGTTTGATCAAAATTGAACCCACTTCCACCTCGGTTATCTCAGTTTGCGGATCCGGTTGTCGGCCACCGGCAACCGTACGGAGCACCACTAACTGGCTAACTTCATCCTCCTCTTCTTTTTTTTCTACCGAATCCTTGTCGAATAGGCATTGATTTTGAGTATCTTGATTGAAACAAGTTTTACTCCTTTTCGGCCGACTCGGTTTGGTCCGGGCATCCGGTTTCAGTCCGGAAAGAAAGCTACGGGGTTTGCGTTCTGCCGACTCCTGGCATGACTCCTGGTAGGAAAATCATTAGAAAGCTACAATATGGTTCGATTCGATTCCCGATGCCCGATGGCTTGGCCGTCTCCTGATCGATGACTTCGGCAGCATTTCGCCAGGAAGCACCCCGGGATGAGCGGAAGGTAATGATAGTCAGTTACTTGCCTGAAGACTCAAGTACGCCTTCCGGTGGGCTGGGTCCGGTCAGAATGCATCCAGCCCAGAATGCAATCTCTCGAAGCCCGCACCGGAATCGGGTAGCGGGTCCGTTCTTGCGATTGGTTCCCTAATTGGCGACGGTACCGTCTGCACACTGGCAACGGAATGGCAGTTGTTTGATTGGTCTTGCCAAGGCTCCCACGGGGATTAAAATGGCTGAAACCCATAAGGTTGTCCGGTCGGTAGGAACTACGCTGCCTCGAAAATGGTTATGGTGGCCTTCCACAAATTAAAGACCATTCCGGAAGGAGCTTTAGTCCGCATTGGACCAACTATGCAGGCAGGCTGGGGCCGATGGATTTCACTTGCGTTTTGTTTGCCTGGCCGGCCCAACCAGTAACCCGTTTTCGGTGGCCAACGCTTGATTATGCACGAACGTAATCGAAATATTATGTAGTGCTTCCAAGAATCGCCCAAAGCCGAATCATTAGCCGCAAGCCCAAGCTTTTCATCACCATCACCATTGCCGGCAGCACCATTCCACGCCGAACGGTGTAAGGGCCTTCCCCAAATTGGTCCACCGCAGGGATTGGTAATTTGCAATTTGGATGAATTGCGCCCGTTGGCTGAACGGAGCGCAGGGCTTCCGTTAGTGCCATTGGTGTGCTAATCTGCATGGTATATTGAATGCGTATGGCTTCACGGGAAAAAAGACGTGAAGTTCCGCTCAGCACACTCAACTCGTCGGAACGAGAACCGCGAACCGCGTCAAACATGGCCGCGCGGCTTCGCATGAGCTTACGTGAAGCCGCGGATGCCACGTTTTGTTTTCGGGTTTCTTCGGATGCAAATTTATTGCTCCACCGTACGCTGGGTCGACCACACAGCCCGCATAACCACGCATAAGTCGATGCGATCCGACGGAACGTGGATGATGTATTCGACGCACCCGAAAGCGGAGCGGAGCGTTTGTGAAATTCATTTCCCTAAAACGCTGCGGTCTCTTCACCGCAGCGGAGGACTACACTCGAAAACGCGTAGGTCTCTCCAGCAGGAGCGGAGTTTTCCTAAGCCCCAAAGCGATCCCGGCTCGGTGATGGGCCTCTGCAGAGCGCTCACCTTCGCGCACGGTTTTTGAGCGATTTGTTCGCATATTTCGTAACGTTCCCAAAACATGGACCGGTCCCAAAAGAAGGACCACAGCCAGGAGGTTTGGGAGAGCGAAGCAAATACTTGGGGAAAAACCCGTAGCTAGTCGAACGGGCGTAATGGGATTCCGGAGTGACATCGATGTGTCAAATGAGTGACGTTAGCAGCGCTCTGGGAAACAGAATCGAACCTTGCTTTCTGTTCCTTTTAATCCTTTTTTTTTTGTTTGTTACTTTAAACGTTTACTGTCCGGCTACTGTAACTACTGCGCGCGGGTCGCCCGTCCCCGCTGACAGGAGAATGCCAAAGCCAAACCGAAAGCAGTGGGTGCCCCCAAAAAGTGATGATTTATCGGTTCCGGTCACAAATGTACAGAATATTTATACATTTTTGAAGGATGAACTGAAGCCTTGCTGAATTCTTGGTTTGTTATTAATTTCTAATTTCCAATAATAGCCTTGAAAATATTATTTGCAATCGTTTTATTTTTTCAGCTGATCAATCTCAATTAAGGCACTTTTATGCAATGTAACATATTTTAATATTTAGACGAATGTGTTTGGAATCCGATCACACACGACACTCCGTACCTCCCGGAGCGTTCCCGGAGCGACCTCTTGTTTTTGCCTGGCCCAATGTTTCATGCAAATCCACCCTTAAGCCGCTCGAAAGCCCGGAGCGATCCGATGCGGACTCCGTCGAACGTCTGCGTGGCGCTCTCTACGGTGCGTCTACGCCACGGTTGAAAGGTGCGAAAATCGGGTTGCCGGTGCGTAGCAGGTGCCTTTGGTGCAGTTTTATGCGCGCCTCCTGCCTGCCTGTGGAGAGAGTGGGCCAAACGTGCCCGGATCATGTTTTGACGTCCCGGCGGCTTATGCGTGGAATCGATTCCGTTCGTACGCAGCACTTTGTCCACGAAATCTGTGGTTTTGCTCGGTTTATGTTTTCCCCGGGCCATCGCTCAGCGGTGAAACGCGATGGTGAAAACTCGCAACGGGCGCAAAAGAAGCGCGCCGCACTGCAGTAGTGTACGGGAGCTACGGGCTGCTTGCCTTTGAGCGAAAATTTGCTGACCAGCGTCAAAGCGGAAATGGAGCGTGAAAAAGTAAGCTCCAACAACACACAACGCGTCCGGAAGCCCGGAACGGAACGCTTCGAGGGACTTCGCCAGAACTCCCCAAATTGCCGACAATCCTAAGACGGGATTTTCGACTAAAGCATTTTCATTCTTACACCGCCTCCGATGGGTCCCGATGGAACTTTTCGCTTCGCATGAAATTCGGTTGACTCGGGCTTCGGGAAAAGAAAAATGCGGCCAATTTATCATAAGCAAACCAAACCAAGATTCCCCAGACGCTGGTCCTTCGTTGTGCGCATCCCCCCGCGCTCCCCAGTGGCAGCGGCGCTTTGAAAAAAGGACGACTCAAAAGATTGACTTCAATAGCCGTGGCCGTCTCCCGAGCCGCCGGGTCGTTCGGGTCCGGCGCGCTGGGAAGGTAGATTACAACGTCAGGCTGTTAATTCTTGCTGCACCATGATGGCGGTGGGCTTCCGGATGAAATATGAGCTGCTGTCACCAAGGGGTGAGCGGCAAGCGTTGTCAGCTCCCATCACGAGGAGCAAGGAAGCAGTTTGCCCCGAGCGCTCCAAGGCAGATGGCAGACGGCTCTGGGGAGGAGATCTCGGCCGTGCGCAGCTCGGGAAGGACGACTAGGGGGAAGCAGCACATTTTCCTTAGGTTGGCTCCGGACGGTTGGGCCGCTAAGCTGGCGGGATGGCTGCTGTGGCTGGCGGCCATCAACTGACTTCTATTTAATAACAATAAATATTATTACGGCAAGGTAGGTGTCCGGTGGCTAATCGGTGTAGCGATTGAGCTGCGAATTGATTGAGCTGTGCTGCGGCCAAGGTTCCCCTTGGGCCGGGCTTTCGCCTGTCAACTTGACAGCACCATCGTCACCCCTCGTTTTCTGCAGGGATCTGCGTACTGCAGATAACGTTACCGGCACCGGCTGCTTCCGGTCCTGTGCCACAGGAATCAAGTGCCGACCGGACGATTATCGGGGCTTGGACGGCAAAGGAATTGAAGTATTTTTTGCGGCAAGCACTGACAGCCAGGTGTTGACTGTCAACCGGGAGTTATTTATTTCCACTTACGGGGACACAGTTATTTATGTTCTCGGAAGTACTGCGTCGGTCGTCGGTACTATGATTTGGAAGCATTACGCTTCTGAGACGGAGAGACCACCGATCGCTATGTTGTTTTGTGCTTGTTTTTTGTATTAAAAACCAATTGGTCTTGTTCTTTACTTTTTCAATTATACAGCACTCTATGAAATGACAACTTCTCCAATTCGTTGGGCCGCTTCTGATGTTCCGAAACGGTTGCTTTGTAATAAATTAATATTTTTATCATTTGGTTTGATGTGAACCTTCAAGCCTAATCTTGACTTCGTTGGTAGCGAATTTAATTATGAGTCTGTTTAGCCGACGCTGATACCTGAACATGTTGACAAGCTGTCGGCCTAGGCCGAGGCCGAAAGGAATGTCTTTGAAGTAGCGCCTCGAACCTCCCGAAATGCGCGTTTTGTCTTGCGCCAGTGTGCTGGTTTGTAGATGTGGGACCACGGATATGGGTCCTCGCGAGGATGGCGCGATTGGTGCCCAAATCTTGATACCTCCAGAAGAGGCAGAAGAAGCTATCCGTTGTCATTTTGGGAGTGAAATTGAAACGCTGAACTAATTGGTAGGCATTAGATAGCGAGGCCCGCAGGAAGCGAGCGAGTTCTTCAGATTTCTGATAAGAACCGGGCCGGGCGGGCCGCTTGTCGTCCGGGGCGTAGTGGGCAAATGATTTTCGCCAGGTATTTTGCTGTGTAAACATAATTCAAATAGATTGCTAATATTTGTCATTCGGTTAGTGGCCCGTCATCAATTCCCGAACCGGCAGCCGGAGGCAAGCTCCACTAGGCGCTCGCTTCCGTCGCTGCGGTTGGGCCGAACCGTCACCGATTGCGGTGGAAAACTTGCGCTGTCGTCAAGAGTATCCTTCCGAGCCCATTTTCGGGCCTCGGGGGGCGGCACTGGTGAAAGCACACTTTCGCATTCTCTGTCCCCGTTCTCTGTGCTGTGTGTGTGTGCGTGGCGTATTATGATAAATAGTTTTGAATAAATTAAATGTCAACAGTGAACGTCAGGGCGCCGGAAACCGGGGCTCTCCGTTCGCTTGCTCGAACCTAACATCGTGGACGTCATCATAGTCCACGGGCCGCCGCCAACGACGACACCGATTGGCACTCGCTTTTAATCCTTAATCCTTTCTCCGCCCAGCAGGACCCGCCATTCTGCTCGTACCTTTTTTTCGCAACAAAAAAAAAACCTGAGCGAACGAAGAAATCGCTGTTCCCGCGCAGAACACGACAGTTTCTTGCGTCATTCGTCATTCGGTGACACGCGCGCGCCCGCGTCCTCCTCCCCGACATTCCGAAGCGGCAGCAGCGGATGCTGCCAATGTGGTGCGGATGATGTTGCCTATGTCAACGGGCCGCTCTTCGTGGCAACTCGTGACCCGCTTCCGCCGCCACCGGTGCCGGCTCTACAATCAGGAACGGTAATCATTCACTCGCCGCGATGGTGATAAATTGATCGCAATTTAATTTTGCACGTCAAATCATCCCGACCACGCGCGCGGAGAGTGTCTCCACCGTCCGTTTCCGCCCGTGATTACAGCGATGCCGGAGCAGCCGGAAGCGCGGCTTGTCGAACGAACGCATTGGCGCTCCTAACGCGACCGCCGCCTGTTTGCCTTCAATTAGCGCAGTAATTATGTTTGATCTTTTAAAGTGGACGTGCGCACCGCGCCGATCGCGCTGATTGAGCGCCCCGGCGAGGATCATGATTTATGTGCCCGTTGCCGACGACCTGCTCGACTTGTGGGCGAGCGATTCGTTTCGTAAATGAAATAAGCAATCAACCGCGTCGATGAATCTGCACGCCGGCACTGGCTGGCATCGTCCGGGACGGCTGGACGAGGTATGACAACATCCGGTTCGTGAGCTACCCGAACTGATGCTGCTGGCCCTTTGATACGCCGAGAGGATGCGCAGCAAAAAGTCAACGTCAGCAAAAGCTTAGCCCCCGGGTGGATCACGGGGCTCTTAGATCTCAGGCCTTTGCCTGGATCCCATGGAAAAATGGCCGTACGAAGCAGTTTTGTGCACGCAAAGTGTGCACCTCAGCTGAGTGGTCGTGAGATGGCATCGTGATTGAAATTCGAGCTGATTCTAAAGCGGGAACCCTTCATGGTGGACATTTTTAGCGGGATTTTTTTTCAAATTTAATACTTTTAAGAGATTAGCTTTTGGGAATGCGAGATTTGATTTGATTTTCTTGCAAAATGCATAATTGATCAAGGAGTTTGCCTTATTCCTCACTTTTGAACTGCTCCTATTCACTAATTGATGGTAGTCTTGGTTTAATGTCTTTTTACAAATGTTCTCAGCATTTGTTCATCGGTTTCTAGCCGAAAGATGTCAGTTCGAAACCGGACAGTGCATCAACTGGAGTGCAAAACTTTAAATTGGTGCTTAATACTGGTGCTAATCTATTCGTTCCAATAATAATAAGCAAATAATAAACCGTTATATCTACACAAATAATTGACAGTTGTTAAAAATATGTTGTTGAACCTTTAATGTAAAGAAACATGTCAACCATGCGCACTTCAGCTAAGTAGCTTATGACCAGAAGCATAGTGGTTAGACCTGCGATAAAATCCAAAGCAAACCCAACTACAACCATCTAAAATGCTTCCTCTGTTTTGGAATAAACTCCTATCAACATTCTTCATAAGAAGCATTTCGGGTGCTCTCCGATGGACGGCGAAAGAATTCGGTACACCTCGATAGCCTCGAGCCTCGCGCACTCCGGAGCATAAAGTTACGGCACGAGCCACGGACGGCGTAAATTTTTCCTCTTCCGGCCGATCTCGAGGAATTTTCATTCCACAGCGACGACAATGTTGCCAGCTAGTTGAACCGAGAAGGTGGCGAACGCTGGGAGAACCTCGAAAAAAACCCTGGCCCTGGAGTTCGCTATAAAAAACAGTTCCACGAATTGTAAGGAATGCGCGTCCGCGCTGCTATTTCTTATGGGGGACGCGCGCTCTCGCGTCCGGAAGGTATCAGGTTTGCATTTTAAAATTCATCACCTGCCATCGGGCAGCCCCGTCGTCGTCGTCGTCGTTGATCAGCCCCGCCCCCCCAGCACGCGCCCCACCCAAACCTCAAAGGTGAAGATGAATTTCTCGGAACGTCCGTTCGCCACGCGAAAACTGCGCCAACTAATTTGATATTCTTTTCGTTTGGTCGTTCGCAAATTTACGGCGATCCGCTACCTCTCGCCCGCTCGCCCGCGTTGTGCCGTTTTACTCCGTTTTTCGCCTGCTGACGAGACGGGGGAAGAAAATTAGTCATCCATCATTATGTAATGAATTCATTATAGCATTTGAAAAATTATGGCGACACCCGAACGCCCCGAACGCCCCGAACGTTGGGTTGGGTTTCAATTTCAAAAGCTTCTCCAGCTCACGTTCCGACATTTATATTCCGCTCTGCGTCCGCCGGTCCGCCGGGTGCCTCGGCGGTCGACGAGGGGCCGGCCCGGGGACAACATTATTATCATTTCTGGCGCCCTGTCGTTCGGAAGATTGGTGGCTGGTCATTATTTCTTCTGGCTCATCGAGTCCACCTCGGAGACCGATTGGACCGGTCTGCCCGGTACGGTACGTCTCGATTACCGGATGACCGGAGAGAGCAGCTCTTCCTGCGGCCGACGTCATCTGTTCGCATCATCGGCTCCGACCGGCCAAGCGCCAAGCCCCCGGTCAAGCTTCCGGTTAGTGTCTTGTCTTACCGGCAAGCAAGTGTTTTTCCTGCATTTCTCGAAAATTTTCGTTCAATTTCCCGCTCGGCATGAAGGGATTACTGTAACACGGGACATGGGCTGGCCCGGTCAGGGCCCAGCAAGCAAAGTACACCGCACCGGCAGCAGCAGCAGAGAATAAAGTCTAATCAATTCTACATTCAATTAATTTTGCTCAACGATGTGTTAAATAATGTATTTTCAGGGAGAAAATAAAGTGAAGCTGCGCGCTGCGCATGACGATGGCGTTCGGTTCCGTATTCCGTGATCCTGGGAGCCGGGAGCTGAGGGCGACCGGGGAACGGACCCGTTCCAAGTGTAGACCCATCGAGTTGAAGTGCCGTGTGCCGTACGATGGAAAGCTCTCCGGGCTCGGCCAAGATTGGCATGTTGCAGGCATAATGTGCCACATACACACACACGAAGGGCTGGGTACACTTGGAGCACTTGCTGCCTTTAATTGCATCATATTTTATTGTGTGCCTGGCTGTTGCTCGCTGATGCAGATGATGATGCGCAGAGTCGGGTGGGACCAGCCCATGTCCAGGAACGGGGTGTGGTTCGGGTCGGTGTTGATCGGTTGGTTTTTATTGCCAACACAAAAGAAAGATTGTTTCGATTCCAACCCCCACGCCTGTGGCCTGGCCACGAACGGCCCAGTCTAAGTGTTGCTGTTGCTGGTGTGCCATGAGCAGAGGCGCTCCGCAGCATCACAGTCAGGAGGGCGTAGAACAGGGAGAACCGTGAGGGGCCAATAAATCCATTTCCGAGCCTTGCAAGTGGATTGAATAATTATTTATCAATTATTCAACCGATTCGATTGTGCTCAAGCTGTTGAGCACCTCCCACGTTCTATCTCTTTCTCTCGAGCAGGAGAAGTTTGCGTTGGTCTTGCGGCAGGGATGCAAGGATTCTACGGGATTATCCTGTAATGTTGGTGCTAATTACCATAAACTCTCCTGGCTTCGATTGGGTACAGGAAAATGAACTCAGGATTAATTGAATCAAGCGGAGTTGAAGCTTGTAACTTTATCTAACCTTATTTAAATTTTAAGTACCATTGAAAAACACAGACTAGCAATCAGTGTTTCGTGTTTTATTTAGTGTCTTTATTGGCCATCGAACAATCGCTAGTGAAACTTTTTAAAAATTTCCCATAGTTCCCTATTCTTTTAAGACAACATAAAATGCTATGGAAAATTGGTTTAGTTATATTTATGTTTAACTCTTGTAACTGCACGCCAACTCTTTGTAGGAAAATTGCACAGAGAAAACTCTACAATTGACCCAGATAATCGAACTCAATTTGTCCTGCTCCAAAAACGGCCCCCTTCAGATAGTTGTGCACAGGACCTTGACGGTGGACGGCGAACGGCTAATCAGGTCGGCAACGGCAATCGCCTTACAAGATAATGGTAAGTAATCATCCGGGAAGCACAACAAACGGGGCCCCGGATACCAGCAGCTTCGGCTCCGCACCATGCGAATCGATCCGATTCCCGGCGCAACATTCCAGACATTCATTAGTCCCGATTCCTGTTTGCCCGGTGTCGGACCCCGGCCCCCGGGGAGCCGGTTTATCCCTGGCGACGGATCAGAGAGCTCCCAGTTAAATGGTAGTCTGATTGTTCCTTAGGAGCCACACACACACACACACACATACAGAAACACTTCGTCGTTCAGTGGGAAAATCTCTCCTGAGCCCCGTCGGCCTACCCCCACACCCCACCCAAAACACTCCATCGTCAACTTCACCACCTTCACCGGCATGATGCTTGTTCCGGCTAAAGCGTCGGCAATCACCTTGGTAAGGATTATTTATACAATCAACCGCATCCTCTCCGTCGTCACCCCGTCGTTGGGTTCCCGCCCACCGCCCGTTCGGCTCGATTTCGGTTCGAATTTCCCAATTGGACCCAGGCGAAACGATACCAACCCTGCCTCACCTCGGCGCGCGCCAGGTGTTGGGTGTCGCAGGTGCAGGGTTATTATTGAAACGTCTTAAATATAGCCATGTACGACTGTGCCCTCGTTCCTCGTTGTCGGTCGTCGAAGGGCATTCCTTCGTCGTTTGCTGACGATGAATTTCCGAGCCCAACTTGGCTGGCCGGTTTGGTCCGAACCCGGCCGCTACCGGGTGACTGAGTGCTGTCTTCGGCGTTCTTGGCCACCTGACGTTTACCATTGGTGCTCTGTTTGCATGGTTAAATGGTATTTCAATCGTACGTCGTCCAGGTCCGTAGACCGGTGGGTCTCTGGACGACATTCTTGACGGTCGGCCGGAATGCTTTGAACCGTGGTGGCCATTCGTGAACCATTCTTGTCGCCAACCGACGGCAGCAGCAGCAGCAGTAGCGTTTGTAGTGCTCCAAGCGGCACGGCTCTGGACACGGCTACAGCTAGTTCATTAAAGCACCATACACACACACACACGGTACGGTGCGGTGGAGAATCCGCTTCTGTAATCTGGTCCCTTAGTCTGGTGGTGGCGAAAGGGTTCGGTTGGTTCGTCTCTCCAAAATCTAATCTTGTCGGACTGGAACTGGAAGCGCGGGAGCCGGCCGCGTGGAAGTAGAGAGCCCGGGGGAAGCCACCGCCAGCGGGCCGCGGTGGCCTCGGAAGGCAATCCTCAGGCGTTGGCATTATTGCGGCAATAAGATTATATGCTAATTCGAAATAATTAAATTTGAATCTTATTTGTTTTCCGTAAAACCTCGGCGACCGTAGTAATTATGCGCATAGACGATGGGCCCTGGGCGGTACGCACGGCACACGGGGCGGAACGTACCGGAATTTACAATCGTCGCCTCGGGAAGCGGGTGGCGGGAACCGACTGCGGGATAATCTGGTGCACGGCGAGACGGTGGCGCAATGAAAGGACGATCGCCGACGGAATATGATGGCGGTTTTGGAAGGTCTGTGACCAGCGCACGGCACCTTCTTGGCCTTAGTGAGGGGTGGTTCCGGGCGACGTGTCTGGAAGACTTACAGCATAAACTACAAGTCCAAACCGATGCTTGGTAACCCGCTGCTGCCCGGGGGTCTCATTAAACCGCGTAGTGGCTGGCTCCGAAGTCACGGAAGGCTTTCCCGGTCCGTTGGACACGTTGGAAGGTTTAATGAGACCGAACCGCCTAATACCCGGCGGCTTAACCGCTGAGGTGGTAATCCTGCGTGAAATGGTATGTACCACTTTCCACTGGCCACGCCGTGCCCGATGGAACGCCGCCGTGTGACGTTTAAGGTAACGGAAGTACGTGGTTTATCTCTTCGGTAGTGACCTATTTTTCGGCAGACCCATGGCGCATACATTCGGTTGAAGAGGAACTCCTCAGAAATGGAAATGAAGTCTTAGTACAGTGTCATATATGAACCTTGGTCGTTCAACGGTGACAACGATGTCGAACCCTACTCAGTAGTTTTGACAGATGGTCTGTCAGTGAATCCACGAGGGAGACGATCCGCAGATTACGAAGGAAAAACAAGTGCTCATTTGCATAGTGCTTACTTGCTCGAAAAATACAAAGCCACAACACCTGGCGACGAAGTTACAGCAAACACTTTAAGGAGACGTCAAATTGCTTTATGTTTGATGAAAGCGTACTAAAGTATTTAGATATCCTTTCCTTCAAATTTAGTATTTAGTAATCGTTCACCAAAATTAACATTGTCTCTGTTGCAGGCCAAGACCACTCGGCTGCTGCCCAAAGAAGAAGACGAACCGTTCGCAAACCATTCCACGTTGAGAATCATGAGCTGAAGCTTTGTTGGAAACATTGAATCGAAATGTGTAAAAGGGTAAACAATCATTTACTTTCTATTTTTAAGCTCCTTTTCAACTACAAATTTCAATGCAGGGTAAGCATCATCCCGCTGCCGGTTCTGGCCTTTCCATTTAAACATTTAAAACTATAATTTTTTCGCCGTAGGAAAACGAGCAAAGCCATCCAACGAGCCATCTTTAAATCCAGCAAACACAAAACCCGAAAGCTCCTGACTCGGCCTTCCCGAAAACCCGGGGCCACTTTAACAAACTTTCCCGCTATCCCTAATCTCCCGATTGCACAGCCACCGCCGGCAGCAACCAGGACCGAGTGCGGCTGTAAGCCAACCGGCCGGTCGGACTTGTTTACTTTCGCTTATAGTAATATTTAATTAAAGTGCCCGAGCACGGCACGCGGGGTTTTAAGTAACTAAAACTTTTGCGCGCCCAGCGTCCGCAATATATCTGCATTAGGTTGGGTCACGGCAATCCGCCGTGGGGTGCGAGCCACCTTCGAGTGGCCAGCAACGGGGCAGCGAAGGCACTTCCGCGTTTCAGTGGCCGAGAGACGCGAAGCTCCGGGCACCCCGGGGGCCGGACTGTAAATAATGCCTCCTCTAATGTTTCTTTCAATTTGCTAATGGGCGCGCCGAAATTCGCCTTTTCCATTAGCCAAGCGCGCCAAGGCCGCACCGATCATTGTGGTGTTTGGCCGTTGGAGTTTTCTTTCCGTTTCGTTTCGGGTGTGTGTTTTTTTTCTCGCACCGCTCACGGGTCGGTGGTGTATTTTCTAAAGAACTCCTAAGAAGGCGCCCGAGCAGGGCGTCGTAATTTGGGAGCTTGTTTTTCCCGTTTGGCGAACGACGAGTTCGCCGGCCGCCGCAAAGCGTAATGAGAGTGATCAGCGAGAAATGTGGCCGGGCTGGGAAATGTTTTGTAGCGAATTGCCAACTTAGCTCGCCCCGCGTTGAATGCGCAACCCTAGCGCCAAGTGATGATGTTTGCTCGTTAAATAGTTGCCCGCGACGCGTTCGCATCGCCGGGTGGGGCGGTCAAAGCGCCTGTTTTTCCGCGCGATCCCCGATGCCCCGATTAATGCAAACTATGATTTCTTGCGCCGACGAAGAAGAACTTGTTCTTTCAACCACCGGGAAAGGTGAAAAATTGTCACTTCCGCCTCCGGTGCTTCGGTGGTGATCGTTTCTTAGTGGCGCGTTTCACGGTTCGCGCCGTGTCCGGAAGTGCCGGAAAATACGCTTCTTGTTCGCCCGGCGTCGGTATTTTTATTTACTTATCCGCTGGCCGCGCCGACTGCCACCGTGGGTCTTGTGCAAAAGTTTTTCCTTTAAGTAAGGCACTCGGCCGCGAGCCAGGAGAGCAGCAAATGGCCGGGTGCAAGCAAAATCCGCACACTTTCTTCGCAACCCGCGGGAAATAGAGATTGCGCGTCCGGCGAAGAAACCAAAGATTACTCGCCGCTTAGTTCCCATCAGCCCCCGGGGGGGGAGCTTTTGGGGCGAACGATTTATTCACTTTCACTGGACTGTACAGCCGTGCCGTCGGTGTTAGTTGCGGCAAAATGTTGCCATTCTTCATCCCTTCCCGTACGCCATCACCCGAGAGACCCCGAACTCCGGTTGTTTATGGCAAGTTTTGCTTTTTGAGTGAGTGAGAATCTTCGCTACCGTCGAGACGGATTTGCTGGAAACAGCATAAAAACGAAGACAGAAGTAACCAACTGACCCGAAAGTAATAGCTAAGAATTGCTCTCTGCGGGCTGTCAGGGCTGCCAGCAGGTATTGCAGGACAGGCAATCGATATCAGAGACGAATATCCAGGAATTTAAGCTTCCGAAATTGGAGCACACTTCAAACACACTGAACCTTCATGGAACACCCGAAACACCCAGACACGGTGAAAATCCCTCGACGCACATAACGGCGATGCTGCCACTACTTTACCATTTCCCTTTTTCGGTCAATCCAACTTCCTTGGAATCTTTTTCGGAAAACCTCGAACGCCCAATACATGAACTATTGGCCTCCATCGTCTGGCGTGGTGTCCTTTCTCCATCATTGCTGGGAATTCAGCCTGCCCCAGAAATTCCCCAGAGCCAGCCAACGGAGCATTTTACTAGTGAATAACTTGGTCAACATGAACGCTCCATGCCTGGGGGTCGGCAGCACCGTCAGTTGCAGTCTTTTGATGGTGGCCCGAAACCACAATGCCCACACAATGGCGCATCGATTCCGTGCGAAACAAGAGACCGAGTTTTGTGGGACTGGTTGGTGTGATTTTGGTAGTGGTGTTACTTGTTGCTGCCCAGCCGCAACCCAACATAGAAAGTGCATCGGTATTGCATCGAGCTCGGGTTTATTGCGGACGATGAAAGCGGTTAACGGGACGTGAAAGAACATCCATAGGTTCACAGGTTGGTGTTGTTTTCCTGTGAACCACGCGATGTGGTTACGATTGTTTCCGTTAAACCCCCTTTATCAAATGAATGCTGTCGAAAGAGGTTCTGGGGTCGAAAGCATCGGGCACAATGAGAATGACCGTTTGTGGAAGTGTGTTTTCGGTACCAAACCAAACTAACCACCGTTGCAATCTGCTAATGAAATAACTTTGTTTTGCTTTTGAGTTGCCCACAGAATACACCAACCAACGGTTTGTGTAATCATTAGGCTGTAAACGATTGTAGTAAAATATTCATCTAAAGCCGTCGTACTGACTCAAAACGTAACATGACAGTTGAGTATCCTCTTGAACTGCCGGGGATTCAATTGCCTTTGGATCATAGCGAAAATCTGTCTCAATTCATGAACCAAATAGTATCTGATAGGTCGTGCGGTCTTATCAGCTTTACGGCACTGACCAAACATTTAGCATAGATTTCCGATTCATCTCGTGAACCACCCAGACGCGCCCAGTCGTTCACCGCGTGAGTTCGTGTGTAACGCAACATTGCAATGTAAACTGTGCCTCTGCATCGAATCGGAACGACGATTGTCCATCGGCCCGGAATCATCTACTCACGGCCCCAACGGTCGATCGTTTTGGGAATGTTGCAATGAATTTCTTATGGATCGCCAAAACCGATCGGAATCGGCTGTTGGTCGGTGGTGACGAGCGGCGAGTATTTGTATTCAAAATACGACTCATCGATGCCCACGGACATTCCTCTTTGGTGCCACGCCCGCCCGGTCCCTTCTGAGAAAACATCGAAGCCCGTATGTCGGTGGCAGAACGACAAAAACCAATCCTTACGCCACGTCAACACGCAGAAGGATAGGTCGAGGGTGCGAAAGAGTCGTCCGGGGGCACGGCTTTGATGTCCTGGGCGCTACGCACCAAAAATGTTGCTGGAAATGATGTATTGTCTTAATGGGAAAAAGAAGCCAAACGGACATTTTCCCTCCAGTGCCGTCACTTTGATACGGTTCAACTTGACAGGCGGTGTCCATCGCGTAAACGGCACGACAAGACAGGTCGCCCGGGCGCGTCGTGTCAGCGCTGAGAATGTTGACCAACTGTATGGCGTAGGATTAAACGCATGGGAAAACGACCTCAAAGCCATGGGAGATCTGTCACAGGGATTACTTCCGGCCCGGTGGCACCACCGGGTGCCACCGGAAAGGTGAAGCAGTTTTTCCAGCTCGTTGCCCGTTCCATTCATGCGTTTATCAGCGCGTCCCCTCGGGACGTGGGACGATGCCGAATAATCTCTGCCGAACGATACCGGGAAACGTCTTGGGGACCGGTCGGAGCAAAAAGTCGCCCGGAGCCAGCCCGCACCCGGTGTCTAGTTTTCGAGGAGGATTTTCCCCGACCCGAGATGAGGAGACCGAAATTTCCATATTGATTTTGTATCGAACCCTCCAAGGCACGTCGGCTTTCGAGGCTTTTCCCACGGGAAGCCGCAGGACGAATGGAACCCAGCCCCGGAAGGAAGGTGAAGGTCGAACGGAAAACGATGTTCCGTGGCGGGCGAACATCGTTTTCGGTTCGTTTTGTTCTTCCGGCAGAACCGATCCCGGGCGACTTGTGGGTAGCAAATTTTCCAAGCTCATTAGCATGATTGTCCGCGATGCGAGAGGGTGTGAAAAGAATGGGCCTGGAAACGGGTGGCGAGGTTGAAAAAAGTAATGGTGGGCACAAAAAACGCAGGAAAGCAGGGACAGGGAAAAGTGTGACACGAAAACCCGGAAAAAGGACGATCCCTTTTTCTTGCCAGCGCACAAGAAAATGGGTTTGGGCGAAAACGCAACCAATTTCCGTTCGGCTCCGGTCGGCCCGTTAATGAGGATGCTGCGGATCCAGGGGACAAAAGGACCGGGTGTCCGGGTTCGGCTGTCTTCTTCGACTCTGTCTGGGAAAGCTCGAAATCGAAGAATGGCGCTTAAGACAATCGTCTCTTTCGCGAGAAAATCAAACCATCGGGGAGTGTGTTATCTTTCTGCTGTCGAGTGATGATGGCCCCGAGCCCCGATATTGAGACGTTGTGGCGGTTTATATCGTAATCTGATTGTCGATCTTTCAGTTTCATTGAGCGTCTAAGCTAAGCTGCTGATAAGATTTGCCGAGGATACGGAGATTTAGCTTTTCGGCCATTCACAAACAAATCATGTCGATCCGTTTTTAACCCACCGTTAAGTGCTTTTCGAATAATTTTGAGCGGTTCAACTACCCGTTTAGGATTTAAATTAAACATTATGCCTCTTTCAGAGCGATGCCGCCGGCGAGTATCTGACAATAAATCAGATTTTATTGTGTGAAAATTTCCTGCCCGAAATTGAAACTGTAAGTAATGTGAAATTCAGCAGAGCTCCCGCCACTTATCATCCGGCGTTAGAGTGTCCATGGCACGCCACGTGTGCACCCAAATTCGGAACACGAGCTCCTCAAACGGCGGAGCTGATCCATCGGCGGGCAGAAGATTGATGTCTGTTGCTCCATAAATAATCAATGAATCCTGTGGATGTGGGTTAGTTCTCCCGTGTGCTCTCATACTCTGCCCCACAGGGGTAACGATTTACAGCCATACTCACACGCTGCCACGCACACACACACAAATGGAGGGTCCTTCCGGGACGGTTAACAATTGGTTTCGTTTCTCCCACCGTTGTCCCGGATTGCCGTTGGCGTGCCGATTGTCTTGAAAGGTGCTAGTATCCGGTGGTCCGAGTGATTGGGCAGCGTGAACAATGGCACCCGGTCGGTCGGTCGCCGGAGTATCCGTTTCTGTA
This sequence comes from Anopheles cruzii, assembly GCF_943734635.1. Taxonomy (NCBI): domain Eukaryota; kingdom Metazoa; phylum Arthropoda; class Insecta; order Diptera; family Culicidae; genus Anopheles; species Anopheles cruzii. Next base: position 13,257,694 of record NC_069145.1, read on the forward strand.
AACGGACCCAATCGGGTTGGAAGATTCATTAGACGAAGACGAACCCGTTCGTCCAGCCGGTGGAGCCGGTGGTTGTTGTCGGATCCCGGCGCCGGCGATGTCGGATTGATTTCAGCAACCTTCTGTCCGCTTGACGTGCGGTGCATTCATTCATATTGAAGCAAATTGATTGTCTGTGTCCCGGGCGATCCGGACCGGACCGTAGGAGGCCAAGGATCCCGGGGCCCGGTGAAATCAATCACGACTCAGCTGGAGTGGGCTGGCTAGCATATTGTTTCACAGTTTTAACTCTTTTCGAACCCTGGAGACTGCGGTGAAATGGAACCGAGACAACCTCTGGTGAGGATGTTTAACCTGCTTTTTTGGCCATGATGGCCATCAAGGCATTTGCTGGCCAAATATTTTTGACGTCCCGCCATTAACTGGAACCCACTGGTTGGGGACAATTTTTTTCATGAATATTTTACGGGGCCCACTTTCGGGTGCTAATCCCGTGTTAAGGTGTCGGTGCGGTGCCGTAGCTTGATTTATTGTTGGTCACCCAAACCCAAACTTTCGGGTGGGCCAAAGGGCCAGCTAATCAAAGCGAAGGTGAGCGAAAAGCGATGTGGTTGGTGGGCGATTCGATTTGATTGGCGCCGCAATTTGATTAGGGACACAGTTTTAGTATGCAATCAGGTAGACCCCATTGCGGTTTCCGATGACGTCTTTCGGTGCCCGATCGGATTGGGCACATAAATTTATGTCTATTCCGTTCCCGAAACCCTTAGCATGTTGTAAATTCAATTACGTGGCTCCTTCCAACGGTGGATTATAAATCAACTGGTTTCAGAAAAGCCTTTCAAATCAAGTGTGATAATGTATTTGTAGCCGTTTTGAATTTTATACTGGTTTGATTAATATTCATTCCCTGTCTGAGTCTAAATTGTGATAACTTATAACATTTTTAAGGCGTACAAAAAACCGACCCAATGCAAAGGCTGCAAACTCGAAAAGTGAGGCAAAACGTTGTAAGCTTGCTTGAGCAAAAAAGTGAATTGAATTAATTACTAAGTGCAAGAACGGTATGATAATGAACAGATTTATGGTCACAGCACAGGCCAACTGTTGATTATAACGGGCGAAAGATCGCCAATAAAACTTTGTCCGGCGCGCGTTTCAGATAATGTTTAAAGGAAGCAAAAAAAAAACACAGAATGAACAGGAAAGTGTAAGGCAGCATAAGGAAACAAATAAAACTCGGCGCCCCGTGCTCGGCCCGAGAGTAAAAATGCTTCCAAGCCCGCGGACTCGACCGACGGCCGCCGCCGGTAAGAAGGCTCAAAATTTTTTGTGTTTGTGTTTTCGCGATCTTTTCGAACTCTGGGCTTCGTTCGGGTTCACCTTAGCGAGTTCGTAATAAAGTTTCGCTTATCGCCGGGGCCGGCTGCCGGCCTCGGAGCCCACGGTGAATGAATCGGTGTAGTAGTTTACGCTGTCGTGAAGTGCAGGTTAAAAAATGGCCTGGGGCCGCATTAAAATTTAAAGGGCGTAGCAACTTAAACCGTTTCCCTGCGCAGCGACGCGCTGGCTAATGAAGTTTCTCGCTCCAGGTTCAAGTGAACGAACGCAAAAGCTGTTCTTGTAAGAAAAGATTACTATTCTCCCGGGGTCGCCGGGCGGACACCGTCAAACAAAGGCCAAATGGCTGTAATGGCTTATTTTGGGCGAAAGTTGGGTGAGGAATATTCAGCACCTGGGCCACGTGCCGCGGGCACCGTTTCCGGTGCAGTTTGGAGCGGTCCCTTTCTGACACTTTGTGTCACTTCGTCGTGCTGCGGCACGATAAGCGTGCGAGATGAGGCGGCGTCTAGTGAAGCGACCGGGCACCGAGCCCTTCCAAATGGATGCCGCAGGGCGTAGTTGTAACTTGTGTTGGACTGGTTGCTAAACACTGAGCTCGACGGCTCTGGTGCTCATGCAAACGCTGCGACACGGCGACGCTGCTGTTGCTGCTGCTGCACAGCTGACAATGACATGATGGAGAAAAATTAATTAAAAAATTAAATTACTTCCTCCTGCGCTGGCTCCGGTCGAGCCTTTGCCGTTCGTAACAAATGGCCAGCAGCAGCAACCATCTCCCCGACACTAAACGCTGACAATGCACCACACCGGCCGTTGTCGGGCCAGCGTGGTCTTAGCCATCCTCACCAGTGAGCTAGAGTGTCGAGACATTGTCGACCGCCGGCACCTTTTTATGGCACGATGTTAAAAGGATGAAAAGTTAACGAACCGAAGCATCTCGCCCTGGGTAGTTGGAACAAAACAAAAAATTAATCTAAAAACTTGCATAAAAATCGCTATCGACTGGTTTGCAGTACTTCACGACAAGGAAGCTTCAGCGAAAAAACTTCATTAGACACGAAGTCTCGTCAGATCATGAGCATGCTTATAAGTTTGCCTCCGATCGGATGAGAGTGCAGCAAAGAAGGAGCCCAACCCCGAGCATCTTACATTAGTTTTAATCATGGCTAAGCCCAGCTAAATTGAAGTATCTCCTATCGCAAAGGGGTAATCGGATTCTGGTGCTCGGACTACAGTATCTGCTCTCGGAACAATAACGACGAACGGGATTTAATTAAAAAGGTATAATGGCGCATTATTATTACAATCCTGCAACAGTTTTCATAGCCAAGCGGTCCAAGCGGGCAATACGGCCCTCAGATTTAGTACACCAATTTGGGGGTCATAATCCGGACAAAACTAGCTGATCGAACGCAGGCAACATTTCCACAAACAAGCCACAAGTCTCGCATTCTGCGGGTCAAGGCGAACCAGTTGTGTGATCCATCCATCCGGTTCCGGTCTAGGCTACGACTTCCACGGAGCAACAAGTTCCAGAATGAGCACGGCAATAAAAATAATCAACACTCATAAATTATGATTTTTTTATGTACGCTCACGAACTGTCGTGGCCATTTATTTGCACCCGATATGAAGGATGCGCTGCTGTCGTCGGCACACCTTCGGCATGTGGCACACCTTCGCGCGCCCACCACAAAGCAGCAGCCGGGAAATCGTGTCGAAGGTTAGGGGTTTAATGCCGACGTAATGCTGTCGTAAATATGCTCTTCAAGGGAAAAGCAGCAGCAGCAGCAGTGGGATCGTGCGTCAAGTTGGAAGAAGTACATTCATTAGCTAGGAGCTCTTTGTTCGAGCTTAGCCCGGGTTATGGCGCGCCAAGGCAGCCAAGAAATGATCGTTGTAATGATGCGCCAAGGAAGTGAATTAAGATACAGCACGGGCGATGAGATTCATCGGTGAGATATGCACCAGAAAGTAAGACATAAGGCACGCCGTGCTCATTTTATAAAATGGCACATGAAATTAAGTCGTTTTACGGTATTATTCATGGTTATCTAGCGTGCCGTTATGAATAATTGTTTCTTTTGGCATGTTTTAACGCACCTCTGGTGGTGGTTGTTGGTATTATTGGAACAGGGTTTGAGTTTGTTCACCCCAGATTAGAGGTACTCTTTTTGTGTGGCTGCCTGAGCCACTGGTCCAAGAATTAACCGTTCGATATTTTACTCACTGTCATCACTATCCAGTTCTAGCCTTAAGTTTGATGTAGTTAGGCTCCAGTTCGTACCTGTAGGATAGAAACATAAAACGGAATCAGTTAGGCATTATTCATATACTTTCATCAACTCTATCCCTCTCTCTGGCCACTCATCGTTCGGTCATTCAAAGTAATTGTCCGATGATACTGTCTCTGTCCCCACGCGGGACATGCTGCGCTGACACCGAACAAATGAAGCATTAAAAATTTAGCAAGCCAAAAAACTGGTAACTCCCGTCGGTCGCTTTTGTGCGTCGCCAGGGCTCGATTTTTCTTTCCCGACGAAGAGACATAAAACATGGCCCGGTCCCTAATTCGATGGTGTAACTAGCCCCCGGGCCCGGAAACCAAACCTGCCGCTAAATCCCAGTGCCAATCAATCTGAACTAAGCCCTCTCCCGCGGTCCTAGTCCTAGGCGGCCGTAGAATGGAAAAGGATTGCGTTGCCGTTGCCGAAAAACGGTATCTTACACGGGACGATCCGGCACGATGGTCCGGTCCGGTCGTCGGGCGGTGTTTCGCCGAAAAGGATGGAGCGAAGGACCAAACAGCTTAAACAAAAAAACTCCGCAGCCGCACCACCGTCCGTCCATCATCGCGCGGTGGGCAAACCGGATGAAAAAACCGCATTCTTTCATGGGCTAGCGGTATTAATATTTCATCTCCATTATCAGGCTTCCCGGTTGTTCCCGCTGTAAACGGACATCCTTTTAGTTTATTTTTATCTCACTCGGGTTTATGCTTCTCGCGCCGTTTGTTTCAATCTCACCGGTGTTCAGCCTTTTTCGACCGAGCAGCACCGAGGCTACGGTTGAACCGTCGCTCCGGTCGGTGTCCGAGCCGATGAAGTCCTTCGGTCAGGGCTTTGGGAATATGGCGTTTTCCTTCCTTCCTCAATTTTCTTTCCGACAGGTTCGAAAGGTTCTGGTAAACGAAAATGAAAGCTATGATTTCGACAAAGCTGCACTTTGCGATCACTGTGCTGGGGTCCAAAAAGACGGGGGCACGTTTGGAGACGGAATACCGGACACCATCACGGTTTCGTAACATCTTCGACCGATTGACCGACTCTGTGTGTGGTGGCCACTGTGAAAAACATTTTTCTCACTCGATACTCAATACCCGTAGCCGTAGCCGTAGCCCTACAAATAACGGACGGCTTATCCTTTCCTGCGCACCGGGCCGGGCAGATAGCATCAGTACAAAGAGACATGATGCTGGCTCGAGACGACCGAGAGCGAGAGAGAGGGGGAGAGGGAGTGAAAAAAAATAAATCATCAAGCTGGATGTAACGGAATCTGCAGAACCGCCCTCCAGAGGCCACTTCCTCCTCTTCCGGTTAACCTGTATTTCCACGGTTTTTCCAACGAAAAAAAAAACGAAGAAAATTTATAAACAAAAGGATAGTGCCGCCGCCAGGACGATGGTGTTGCCTCCTCCGGGCGTTTTGCGAAGCGGATTAAAGTAAATCGAACACGAGCCCCAGGGTGAATCGGGTGAAGGACAGTAAACGGTATCCGAGAGACCGAGGTTCTTGGGAAAGGTTCTGGCCCAGATACGTCGACCGTTGGCGGGCCGGCTCGGCCCTGATGCGCCATGACGCAAGTCAAACCGGATCGACTGAGATACCCTTATTGATTCGTTAACTTTAGTGGTAGAAACAAAGCAGATCCGAGATATCGATCCGAGACCGCACGTCGCGGAGCAGATTTAAAGGCCGTGGAGCGAGCCGTGGCAGGAAATGAGCTCTTGATCTCGGCCGTATGGTTGCCGCAGACGCTTCGGGGATTATTAGTAATGAAGGAGGTAAAGGCATATCTGCTGCCCCCCGTTCGGGACTTCGGCACGAAATTGATTTCATCGGCAAAATGGAGGCCAAAGCTTAACCTTTCTTGGAGCAGGAAATGGGAAAGTTTGTCGCAGTCGTTGATTTCCCTCCCGTAAACCGTTGGGATATGGGCTAAGGAACTGGAAGGATCCACTGCGTTCAACTCGTCATTCAATAGATTGATTGGAGTGTCGTTTATGGCGGTAATATTATTTACTGCACAGTTTTCTAGAAGTAAAATATGGTTATTACTTAATTAAGCAGCATTTTCGGCCTGTGGCTGGCAGATTAGGGACTTCCCACCGTGAAATGTATTCCAGCAAACACACAGGCCAACTAAAATTTGTGCCACGAGTTAATAAGAATCCAGGCCAACAAAAGCTAGAATGATATTATTCAATGTTTGTGTTCCGCAATATTCTCCCGTAATGGTGACTTCCGGAAAAGTTGGATTATTGGGCTTTCGGAAAAGAAAAGTTTGAAAGGAATGTAAACGAAATCTGCCGACCTCTTCTTCTTTTCTCAAAAGTAGCGCCCAGAAATTTTTTAATATTTTTCTCCGATGTTTCTTCCTATATTCTGGCTAGCGCCCCACCCCGGTTCGTCCTGATGATTGCTATCAGCGAAAGAGGACCATTTCGTCTCTCTGCAAACCGAGGGTCGACCACGACGACGACGCCGTAATTCTACCGTGACTTCCTTGATTCAAAATTTATCTTCAATTTCCTTTCCGTCCATGTCGTGGCATTTCCGGACGCTTTACGTTTACGCAGGGCTCGGGTCGCTTCGATTCTTGAAGTGATTCCATTAACTGCTTTCGAGGGCGGTTTTCATGCTTCCTTAGCCAGGGGTTCGCTTTCGCGGGCCGCGGCTGCGACCGTCCCCTTGCGGGCTTGGAAATGGTTTGTTTGGGAATTGAATTATATCCGGAAAAAGGCAAACCGAATGGAACCGGCGAATGCCTAATATGCGCGGGACGGTCGGGCACTTTTCACGATGAAATATTTGCGGTAACATTAAAGTCTTCGCTCGCGCCGTGCAGATCAAACGCGAGAATAAATAACGTAAATGCAATAAGCAACCAATCGACGTGCCCGAAGGACATTAGATGTACCAGAACGGGAACTGGTTTAAGGTGTTCTCCTCGGGAAATGTCCCTCAATGGTCTTCAGAGAAGTGGGTTTTAGGGTAACGATTTCTAGGTCCCACTTTTCTGCCATTTTTCAACAAAATGGTTACCATGTTTTTTTTTCAACAAAAACACAAAATCCCTTCCGAAATGAGCACGTTGAAAGGGTATCCGATAGCAGGGCTTTAGTACCTACTTGAAAGCATTATAATTTTCTGCACCACTGAACCGTTTTAGAGACATAAACGGTATCCCGAGCAGATTTAAAACTCCACAAAAAAAGTTTTCGCTGCAGTTCATGGCAGCTTTGAGTGCTTAAAAGGGTTTAAGTTATTATATTCGTTTAATTGTATTTAAAGGTAAAGTATGGATGGCAATTTTAAGACAAACATTTATTAATTTGCAAACAAAATTAAAACTGAATAACGGAAGCTCTGTAAAGGTTGAAAACGAACCTTTTCCATTAGGTCAAAAATGCCTCTAGAGTAGGGTTATAATCAATTATAACTCTGGTAAAAGAATAGAAAGAGTATTTCCGCCATTTCTCCTATTCAAGACAATATACACAATCATTAAAATGTGAGAAAAACAATTCTGTGCTGTCTGTTTTGGTGGCAGTCAGTGGAGTTGTATGTTTCCTGTACAGCTTTTGTGGTCCAACCATATTTCTTTCATGTTGTATTCTCTCTGAAGCAATCCTGCATTCGGTGGGTCGCCAATGTGCCACGCGAACCGAGAAAAGGCCTGTGCCACAAAGCAATGAGCATCTTTGGCGAAAACAAGCAGCTTAAAATGCCAAATTATGAGTAAACTGAACCTCTTCGCTACTGGTTGGCGACTCAGCGTCTTTCAAAGGGATTTAGAAGCACCCGGAGTCGTTTAGCGGCCAGCGAAGACGAATCACAAAGAACACTGACCTGAAAGTTTGTTGGACGATCGATCGAATGTGGTCAAGAAATTTAGAAATAATGTGTTCATGGTTTGTTTTTGGCAAAAAGTATTTTTAATCGAACAACATTTCGGATCAAATGATCTGTTATTATTTAGGACAGTCAACACCATTTTTGGTTTTCTGTACTGCTTATTCATCGGCAAACAATGCTCTTTAATCGGTGGACGATTGAAGACACATTTCGGTCAGTTTGGCCGTTGGAAAAGCCACCGATTCGGCAACAATGGTTAAACCATGCCTTGAGCAGTTCTAGGATACACAAGCGAGCTTTGCTTTCGTTAGCAGTTGCTGTAAGGCGCATCTCCTTCAACGGAAATATCGGATCGAAGACTCGAAAAAGAGATCCGAAATTAAAGTGAGCATCCTACGAGCCCGCATCGGTGCCGTCCAGTGGGCAAAATTTATGTGATGCGCCAAAACACCAATAGTGTCGTCCGCGCACAAGAGCACTGTGCTGTGCATTGTCCAAAAAAGTCTCCTCTACCGTGGAAGGCTGATTCCTTCCCTGGTTCACAAACACACACACACACACATGCGGTATTATCTGGAGAACTGCGAACTAGCCTCAAAAGCTTGCGGCGAACACCAGCAGCAATCGAGTTCAGCGGCCAACTCCAACGCCAAACTCTGACGTAGAGCGGGAGTCCTTGGAGAGTCCTGAAACCTTCTCCGGCACGAGAAGATCGGTGGGGGATTCCGGAATCCACCACCCCATGCGGGGCTCCGCCGAACCAAACCGAAACCAGTGTGGGGTCCGACGAAAAAAGTATGGGACCTTTGCTTCAACCACAGCTACCCGACAGATTGCTCTGATAAAAATGACAGGAATGATAACAACCCAACCCGGTGCCCAGTGAAGCCGCCGCACAGCTTCAGGACAATAACCGAAGTGCGGCGCGGTGTGCCGTGCGGTTCGCGAGGAGAGAAGTGTGCACATTTGTGGTTTAAATTTCTCCTGGGACCACGTAGGCGTAGCGTTAGGACCTGCTCGTGCTCTGGTTGCGTGGTGGACAATTTAAGAAAATTCGAAACGAATGGTTATACACTTGAACTCTCGTATGTGATTGTTTGCAGCCGTATCGCTGTGACACAGAGTGAGGATATTTTTTATGCAAAAAAATAAGTTTTTCAAAAAGTATATCTCCAATAACAGAAAAGTGTAGTCAAACTCACTGCTCCGTACTTTTATGTTGACATTCATTTTGATTTTCATTAGTTAAGTGCTTCTAGATAAAAGAAGCCAAATCATCAAACACACCGAACACCCCGAAACGTTATGCTTCATTTTCAAAGACGCAGAGAAGCGGCCATCAAAATGTAATGGATGTTTGCGACATGTCATCTGGATGAACAGAAGCGTGTTCCGGGTGAATCGGTCACCCGGCACTTTGGCGAAAGATTAATGCCTTTTTAAAGCGCCCTCGGGTCGCTCCTCCAGGTCTCAGCCTCAAAGAGCGCGGTCCAATCATTGCCGATTATGCCGATTCCTCCAGCACTCCACCAGCAACAGCGGCAACCACTTTGTGCAACCGATGCACGGGCGATGCAATGGCAATCATTCTTCTTGCCAAATTTGATTTACAGTCAGCTTGATTGCGGCGGATGTTAACCGACGGCGGATGTGCCCTCTGCTCTGCGCCATCGCTGCCCCCGGAACGGATCTCACGAAGGACATCAATTTAGTCGCACAAGAAGGCACCACACGACTCCGGGCCGACCGGAAAAGACCCGGAGTCCGTCCCGTCTCCGAAATTGGCGACAGGTTCAGGCCCGGGACAGGACAGGACACTTTCCCGGGGCTTCCCCGGGGCCAATGGGAATCGCAATCAACCGCTGCATGCGGTCCTTTCACTGACTTCGGGTCGAAGAAGCGAGAGGATTAGAAACAGAGAACTGCAGTTGAAAAAAAACGAAACGAAAAGAAATAAAACTCCCAACAAATCCACAACGCTCGGCCCGTTGTGCGACGTATACAAAATGGTGACTCCGTTGCATCCCAATTTCCCACTATTGACTCCACCCGTCCGTCTGTGTGTGTGTGTGTGTGCGAGCAACACGGACGAGAGATGAAAATGGCTGCAAAAAAACTGGAATGAAAAAGGGCACAAAACAACGAACGCCGGATCTCATTTTCCACTCCGCGTTTTCCCGGGCACCGCCGCTCGTGGTGGCCCGCCATCAACTATAATAGTACAAAAATGCACTACCCGTAGCTCTGGGCTGGCGTGTCGGACGTCAAGTGAAATTGAAATGTACTTTATGGCCCGTCCGGTGGAAATCGTTGACTGCCGACAACGGGCCCGGCCACGCTCTGCAGAGTCGTTTATTTATGCATCAGGAACATCATTTCCACCCGGGCCCGGTGGGATGATCCTGCCGGTCGGTTGGGTGTGCTAAATCGCTTTCTGCAGCCTGCAAACCGCTCGATAGAGAGAGAAAGACAGAGAGATGGAGAGAGAGAGAGGTCGCCCGCTGCATACGGCTTGGGCGTTATTTTTCACTATTTTGTTTTATGCTGTCACGCTTACTAACGGACCCGCCGACCTGGAGGTTGGTCCAAACATCACGTGCACGAACCAGGAAGGGAACCCGGCCGCCAATCTCGCCTCGCCATACACACACACAGAGAAAACAACAACAGCGAACTTGGCGCACCGGCGAGGGTTTCGTGACTGCGATTTCAAAAGTGCTAACAATGCTGGCGGGGCCGTGCTCTGGCGCGCTAATGGAGAGTCCGCCGTTTTTCGCCAACACCTCGAGCCGGCCCCGAGAAGGCTGCCTCCTGGGCTCGGGCTAGGCTCGGGCTCGTTAGTGATGACTGAACGGATTGACGAATGGGTTTCTTTCGGCATTCAGGGCAGGGGCTGTGGGCCGGGGCCGCAACGGTGGATCGGTGATCCTGACAGGCGTGGCGTGCCTGACGTGTCGGGCGCGCGTGCGATGCAACCGAGCCGCACAATAAGCCGCCTAACCACCGAGTTTACGTCGAGCGCAATCGAGCCCCAAGGGGGGGTTTCGGGGCGTTCGCTTCTCCATCGATGAATCGGCCTACGACCCCACAGCAATTCTCCATAACTTAATTACACTCCCGTGCGCGGAGTGAGCGTTCTCCCGCACCAACAGGCAGGCACTTGATGGTTCGCGGTGCCGAGGCCTAAGTGAAATTCGCCATAATGCCAATTCGAACAAAGCGGCCCTTGTAATGAGCTGTAGTGCCATTAACGCGCCCGCCGTTGAAAGCCGACCGCTCATCCGCTTCGGACCGGCAGGCAGGGCACCAAGATGTGCACTTGAGCCGACCGACCCACCGACCGACGGACAGCCCGACGATTAGCATTCACCCACTCCTGACCCAGTCCAGGACCAGTGGAACACTAATTTGACGGGCTTCTGGAACCCTATCCTTGTCAGGCCGTGGCCAAGTGTTGATTTGTGGTGCACGTTGCTCTCACGTTGCCAGGGCGCTGGATGGTAAATGGGTAAGCTTGTGCGACGAGCACTAAGTAACAAAGTCATAATTGCACACCCAACAGGCACCTTTTAGGACGAATGCCAGCCGGTAAAATCTTAGTTTTTTGGAAAGGTCTGAAAGCTGGCCTTCGAGAGCATGCATTAGTAGTTGGGTTAGCGATGTGATGGCCACAAGCCTACTGAAAGTCGAGGTTACCGGCAACGGTGTATGAGAAAATGAATAAAACACAGGTTACAATACCCCAACAGGAAGTTTACAGTTAGCTACGATAATGTCACAATAACAGGGATGCTCAACAAGTTCTGCAACATAGCACGCAATATTGCGTAGAAGTTTTGAAAATCAAATGCTGCGTGCAATATTGCGTGCAAGTCACTGGTACTATCTACCAGTGGCTCCTGCTCCTCTAGTCAAATTTTGGAAATTTTGGGTTTCGGCTTTTCTCAAAAATTTCTCAAAAACGCAACAATGTGTACATGTTTCGGAAATCACATCTTGTACACAATGTTGTGTGCAATATTGCACGCAACATTGCATGCAATATTGCGTACAAGTTTTGGAGACTAAATGTGGCGTGCAATATTGCGTGCAAGTCACTGGTGCTACCTACCAGTCGCTGCTGTTCCTCTAGTCAAATTTTGGAAATTTTGAGTTTCGGATTTTCTCAAAAATTGCTTAGTTTTGTCGGGTTTTTTTGCATATTGCCCAAAAACTACTGGAGCAATTCGCGTGAAATTTTGCACGGTGTAGTTTTGTGATACAGGAGAGAAAATACAGGACAGTTTGACTCCCTTATACCTTCGGCGAGAAGAGCTCCCATATAAGCGTAACATAAAATTCAGTATAACTCGGGTTGTTTTCGAGTGAATCGAACCAAATTCTGCAGTAGGAGTAAAAGAATATTTACTGGGCGCATATGGGCAAGCATTTATTGCGTCAACTTCACTTCCACAAGTCATTACGACTCACAAACAAAACCGACCAAGTGCAGTAAGAAATATCATAAATGACTGCCATTAAATCGAGCTGCTCTTCATGCAGTACCGCTCGTGGAGAACCGTTTATCCTCTTGAACTAATGTTCGGACGAATACCATTTACTAATCGCACCCAGCGCTACTAGCCAGTGCTCTACTTCGAGCGTTCGCTACAATTGTTCTGTAAAAAAAAGGGATTGCCCTTGCCAAGATGCACCGCCGGGCGGTTTATCTTAAACGGCTTTCCACCGCACAAACCACAACGGACGAGAAAACAAGAAAAACGCGGCAGCAGTGCAATGAAAAATGCAGTGACCATGTGAGTATTTCTTCGCCATTTGGTAGTTAATAGTTTGGCGCCGCGTTTCCCACTTCAAGATTCTCACTCTCTCTCTGTCTACTTCATAGCATTCCCATGCAGCTTACTTGCCGGTTTCCCGCTAAACCAACAACCCGTGAGCCGACTTCTCACGGCCCGGCACCGGGAACCGTTATTAATATAAAGTATAATTGCACACCGGTTGGGTTCGTAGCGAGAAAAAGAATAGTGAGGCAACATAATTGCAACGTGTGCACCCACCGCACGGCCCCGCTTTGCTTCTGCAGCCCGGAACGGAACGGAACGGAACAGTTATGAAGTATTGCATGTTGCTGGAACGGCCACTCAAGTGTGCTCGATTCGAGAGGCCACACTCGACGGTCGAAGGACCCGCCGTTGGTGTACCAAGTCCGCCAATATTATTCCCGCACACACACACACACACACACATACGGGCACGCGGACGGTGCCCAAGAAAGCCAAGTCGCTCCGTTACTCCGTCCGAACGTTGCACGATAATTTATTGCATGTCAGAAACGGTTAACGGAGGAACTTTTGCCGCAAGAACTTTGTTTCCCAGGTTGGCCGGGAGCCTCGATTTTCGAACAGGCCCGAGCGGGCGGTGGCGGTGTAGATCCCGAGTCCCGTGTGCGAGCTGGGCGGAGTGAGCCGGGGGCTTCTTGCGCCACCCAGCACGGGAGGTAACGGGTTGGAAAATAAGTGTTTCTAATTGCTGCAAGCAAGCCAAAGCAACACGGATCCATCCATATTGGCCAGCACGTAGCGCGTGAAGGAACAACAGGATTGCTGCCGGGAAACCGGACGGCCCGACGTGCGGACTAAAAACACTGCACCCTTTTTGCTCTGCGCTCTCTGCAACTCTCTGACAGTTGGCCGATCACGGGGGCTCAATCAACTCCATCTGGTGGGTTCATCGGGTGCAGCGAAAGTCGTGATCGGAACGGACGGAAAAACACACGCTCCCGTCTGCAAATGGATTGCGAAGGGTCGAGAACTGCCGACCTGACATCGGCCCAGACCCGGTACCCGGTGTCTGGGGTGGATAAGAAAAACAATTGCGCCGCACTTCACGGAGTGATTCACGGCCGGCCACGGGGGCGAAAAAGAGGATGAAAACAGGTTTAGTGTTTTTCATTCGCTGACAATCGCCGGGCCGGGCCCTTGGTCCGACAGATCGATTGAGTGCCGCCAGAGAAGTGGGGGGCTCCTCCAGCGTACAAGTGTCGGTTTCTGAAGTATCGAACCCGTCGTTTGAGGCCGGCAGCGTCAGAAGATGACACGACCTTTGCGTCGAAACTGATCGAAACGTCAAACTCCTTCAATTCATTGGATAGCACCAGATCAAGAGGAGCTACAAATCAAGCCTTGTCACCAGCAACATGCGAGGGCCTTCTACGGGTCATCCGAACTCCGTGACTATAGGACCCAATTCCGATATTAATTTGATAATTGGTACAATTTGCCTCGGGCATGCTGGGATGGGTAATCGGTCGAAAGAAGTGGATTCTCCGGAGGCGGCTACCTAACACGCAACAGAAGTCAAACCAGAAGCCACCGGAAGCCTCTGCCCTTTCAGGGTGAGCCTAATGGGTGGCACTAATTTGCTGTTATTGAATGATTTCCTATGAGTGTTTCTGAAACACGACGTTCCTAATTGACACGAGTTTTGTTAACAGACTTTTGGATGGCAAAAAGTGCTTAAAGTACAGTGAAATTTTTGCCAAACAAACACTGCGCTCTTGGCGTTTCCTTTCGGCACGCACTGCCCCTCTTCAGCCATCTGAATAGAATTCCAATTAAATTTTTCAATATTCAGGCCACACCGTGCCAGGCACCATGTGGTGGTAATGATATCTTCCTTGTCGATGCAAAACAGGGTATATAAAATCGGTCCCAATCCCTTTAAATGGCACAGGGCGCAAAAAAGCCCGAAGACCCCTGCCTCAAAGGCGGCCGCCTGGCTCGTCGCCTGAGCCTCGCCGAGAGAGGCTGCTGCATAATTTAACCTAATTGGGCACCATCCCACGTACGCTCATCTCATATTGAGTTTCTCCCCAAAACGACGCACCGGGATCAGGACAGTCGGGGGTAGCTTGACGATAATCTTGTCGTGCTACCGGACCACCCGATCCGAACGGCTTCTCCGCTCCGCTGGCCGGCTGGCCGGCTGGCTGACTGGCTGTGATTGTCAGGGATTATCCGGCTGCCCGGTATCCATCACGTCCCAGCCCGAGTCATCGGTGCCATCTGTCAACTGACGGCCGCGGCAGCTGGTCAGGTTCGGAATCTCGGCATTCCGAAGGGCAATCGCCACCAAAACAGCACCCATTCCTGCCTCTCTCCCTCTCTCTCTTTCCTTCTCTCTGTCTGTGCTGGCTGACACGCAGCTCAATCAACAAGACACATTGGACACCGAGCGAACGATGGCTTCACGGCGTACGGTGGGGTCATAAAAAAGTTAATTATTTTATATGAGCTACGTGACAAATCTTTGCCCGCAGCCCGCTGTCGGTGCGAAAACAATCTGGCCACCGACCCTTAACCCCAATCCATCCCGGGGCCCACGTGCGCCCAAGCGCACCCCGAAAAAATCCCAACCCTGATCGACCCTGTTGATATCGCTCAGTGGCCGGGTGTCGGCCGCTGTAATTACAAACGAGCTTTTCCGGTGACACCTTTTTGTCCCGGGCACTCTCGAGAACTGCCCGCAATTCCTCAAATACCATCTGGTCGGAGCTAATGGCCCCAGAATCCGGGTCTGGGTGGGCGAAATGTGGATGATCCATTCATATCCGGTTAGTCCGGACGAGCTTTATCCCGAGACCACAGATAAGCACACAAACGATTGGCCAGTGGTCCCCGTGGTCGGCCCGGACCGTTCGTTGTTCTTTAACTACAGCGTTAACATTGCCGTTTAATGTGCCCCGAAAGCCCGGCCCGCTTTCACCGGCCGTCCCGTGGCGATGTTCCACGGCGAAGGCCAGCGACCGAGAGGATAAATTTATACCACACTTGAGGGTTGAAAGTTTCATCCTTTTTTCTGGTGCCCGCTGCACTGGCGAGCCTTGTGGCGGTGTGGAGGTAACATAGTTTCGATCCACTTCGAGTGGCTTCGGCGGTTCAAACCGGGTTTCTAGGACATCCCGGGCGTAATGGAAGCAAAAAGGGGAACACCGCCCGCCCTCCCGCCATCCATATGGTGCGGGTTTTGTATTGTAGTTTTATCTTCACACGGCGGCGTCGGCAACGGTTCCACCGACCGGCTGGACGGTGCTCCGGTAACTCCGGTATCTAACACCAAGGGCGATGGTCGAACAAAAAAGTTTCAAACATAACGACGCCGACCCGGATACCGCGAGGCTACGAGGCTGGCCCCATTAATCCCGGTCGGCGGCACCCGGCTGGCGGAGATTCGACTCGACGCTCCTGTAACGACGCTCTTTACACCGTTACCGTTCCGTGGGTCCCGTGGGCAGGATGTGAAGTTTTTGCCCATTGCGCTGCGGGCGCCCGAGCCCATCTGACCATCTGTTTGGTCTATTTTTGCGCCCATTTTGAACCCCAAACGCTTTTCGATTAGTTCAAAGGCAGTGCAAATCGAACCGGTCCGGGAGTGTTGTTCCGGATCGGAATTGGCGGACCCCGGCGGGCACTAGTGCCAGGTGTAGAGGGTACGTTTGGGATCGATCTTTTGAACGTTTTGTCACCCAACTTTCCACCGGTAAAAAACATCAACCAGCATCGGATATCACTGTCGTCGTTTAACTTTTGCTCTCGGTTTTCGGCCGACATGAGGTAGAGCGTACCAGAATACCCGAAGTTTCGCTCGCAAAACGTGTCGCGTTTCAAATCGAGTCCATCCGAGTGAGGGGCCACCATCAGACTCAAAATAGACGGAAATGGCCTCGGTATTTTTGGCATGCGCGTGGTGTAATATTCATCGACTATCTTGAGAAGGGAAACACCATCAACAGTGAATATTATATAGCGTTATTTGAGCGTTTGAAGAACGTTTGAAAGAAACAAATGTTATTTTCATCGTGTAACAGGTCAATCAAAACAATAACGAAACTACATGATTTGAACCTCGAATTGCTCCCACATCCACCGTATTCGCCAGATTTGGCTTCTAGTGACTGCTGGCTGTTGGCAGACCTCTAAAAAATGCCCATCGGTAAGAAATATCGCTCGAATGAAGAAGTTATCGCTGAAACTGAAGCCTATTTTGAGGCAAAAGATTAATCGTTTCGACAAAAGTGGTATTGAAATGTAAGAGCGACGCTGGAATGATTTTGTGGCTCTTCAAGGCGATTACGTAGCGATTTCCCCCTTAGACCCGGAACTTTTCGGCTCATGTGTTAGCTTCTTCGTCAACTCGGCGAACAGCCCGTTTGCTCAGAAGTTTCCATTTCATTGACTTCAAATTTCCACTTGATGTAATTATCAGAAGCCACTCAACGGTTGTCGCCGACGTCAAGAAGGCGGGCCCTAAGTAGATGTCTACATTAAGCGCCCAGCTAACCGTGAGGCTTTAGTTAGGTTTGGTTGGTTCGCCAAACTTTCGGTTGGAATTCGGGCCACTCGGGGCCACCGCCGTTGCTGTCATCACCATCGCCAACTTAGGCAGCCTCCGGGCGGAAGAATTCCTTTGAAACTATCCGTGGGCTCGAGAAGCTCGAGATTGCTGAAATCTTGGCAGGAAAAATCCTGACGAGATTAAGGGCACGCCCCACCGGTTCGCTTCATCACCGCAACAAGGGGCCCGAACCCGGGGCGCTCGGCGCTCTATCCATCATCCTCGAAACTATTCTTCCAAACTCGCCCAAGTGTGGGTAGTGTATCCAAAGTTTTTGATTTATTTTTGGTCCCGCAGCCGCAGGAGAAGCCGTCGGCGCTGTCTTCGCCCGCCGTTCGGGGGGGGGAAGCGGATGTGCCCGGTGGGAACCGGTGTTGGGGAGCGAGCGTTTCCTGTGAAGGTTCAGGTTGATAATGAAGATACCGTGTTCGCTGAATTGTTAAAGACTTTGCGCTACCTCCGGGCCCTGTCCGCTGGGGACCGGCCCAATCGAGAGACCGAGCGAGGATACCCGGCGCGTGATAGCCGAGCCGAGGTTTCTGTTGTTAACAATTCGCCGTTTGATAGTCTACCGCCCCGGGCTCGCCGGAGTCTACTTCGGCTAAAAACTACTCCTCTACTCGATATCCTACGGGGGTTCGCCGCCCGGTGCGCCCCAATGGTAGCCGACCCAGACGGGACGACTTTTGTTGGGATGTTTGAAGACTTTTGGTGCACGGCATTTGTCGCGGCGACTGGGGCGCGTGTGACGCGAGGGCCAGGACCCAGACAGCGAAGGATTTGGCAGAATTTTAAATGTATTAGAAATTAAATATTAAACAAGAGCCTACGTGTCGGAGTTCGTCGGGCGGGCGCTTCTACTGCCTGCCAAATCGGGCTACCCTCACCGATGGTTGATGATCGGTTATGACGAAGTGGTTCTGTTTTATCGCCTCGACTCGGTCCTCAAGAATGCCACAAATGCTCACACACACACGCACACAGAGTGCACATTAACAGAATTATTATAATGAAGAGTTGGGCCGCCCGATACAGTCTTGCTGGGGAAGGCCATTCATTCGTCGGAAGTACGAACAAGGCACGATACGCCAGCGGGCCCTCACCATAATGACCTCCCGCCGGCAGAACCAACATCCACCTCAGCACCTCCTTTTTGGCACCGCCCGAGTCTGGGCCGAGGGAGCGTTCCCGCATTTATGTGTGATTGTGGAAATCCGGTAGCTTTTCCGCTGTCGCACACTGGAAATTAGAATGCTCCTTCAAGTGAATGAAAATAATGAGCTTCAATTTAGCACCAGCTGCTGCTGCCGTTGCCGCCATCACCATCGCCACCGGTGGCCGTGTCCGTTATCCACATAGCCACGCTTAGAGTCCTCTCAGACGGTGGCCTACCGGGCGGTATTCTTTGGGCTGTTTGTCGCAAGCGAAAGCTAAGCGGGCGCGTCTGGGGCGCTTTGGGGAAAAGCCGGACCAAGTGGGGTGGCCCCCCGGTGGTGTGTAAATAATTATATAACCACAGTCGTCGGTAGTCGGCGCTCGGCCCGGTCTCGGGAGACGGCTAAAGGAGCCTCGGAAAGGAGATTGTTTAAAGAGCTAACAAACGGTCGACCGGAGCCCGCGCCGAAGGCTTCGATTGTGCCTCGAACGCCCCGAGCACGTCGCTTAATGACCTCCGTCCGTAGCGTGCGATGCCGGGGAGTACCTGCGGGGCATATTTAGATAAATTAACGTCGGCCCGTTTTTTGGGTGTGACCCAATGTGTGGGAATGTGTGAAAAATGTCCCGCCCCAGGGCCCGGTCCGGATAGTTTGCTTAACTTATTCTAACTCATTCTGGCCCATTCTGGCCAGCAGCGTGGAGCGAGCAATTCACGCACGCACACCCATGCACCGGGCTGCATTCCGGAAGGATGTCCACCGGAATCGCAATCAGAAGACGGAAGCATTCGCGCTAATGAGCGCTTTGTAGCACATCCATCAAAAGGCGCTCGAGCCCAAGACCCGAGAACGACGACTCCAGGCGAGGAAGCGATTTGTGGTGGAATCGAAACGAACGTCAAGGACACGCCCCAACCATCTGGAGGAAGAAAGCACGCGATTAAAGATCCATCATTAATTGCTCGTTAAATTCACTAGAGAGAGAGACAAATTTCCGCCACTTGACGGAGGTCCGTTTCCTGGACTTTGGGTGGCTCAATAATTTGGTTTTGGCCGCCCAAAAACGGTCACTTAACCCTCCGTGGTTGATGCGGTTTGGTGATTCAAGTGATTTGACACACCAAGTGAAGTCGCTTGAACTCTTCCGGTGGGAAGGACCTCCGGGAAGGACAGAAACCTGGGAGACATTTCTTCTCTCGGAGACGGTGTTTGAAGATGCAAAAAAGAGTGATCCCGGAAATTGTTTAAGCCATCGCGACCGCTAATACCGGGAAAACGGGTCACCGGGTCGGGCACACAATACCGAAGGCGAAACTGGGATACTCGCCGATTGACACGCGGAGCGAAAAAAAAAACCCTTCACGTCCTGGAGGCTTGGCAGCTCTCGGCACCCTGGATGCGACGCTGCATACCGTTCGCTGTTTGCTTTCCATTTTCCACCCGAGTGCGCGGACCGCGGGGAAAAATATGCGTCCCCTGGTCCCGGCCCGCCAGACCCGACCCAATCATCCAGCCCACCGTGTTCCACCGATAAATTATTCCGCACACTTTGGGTCGTTGAGAAGAAGGGCCAGAAAGTATTCACCCAGGACCGAACGTCCTGGTTCGCTGGTGGACAATGATTGGGGTGGTTCCCGGTGGTGGATGCGGGTCGCTGAAAAATCAATATCCGGTTCGTGGCCCCCGCGGGCGACGCACATAACCTCCAATTTCTATCGCTCGCTACGCAGGTGAACGGCTTCCTGATGAGCCACCGTCGGGACTTTAATTCTCAGCGGTAATTGATCAGTTTCTTTTGCGGATGCGGAAAATTTGCTATGCAACCCGCCAGTGACGTCACTTGGCCTGAGGGACGGAATCTTTCTAAAAACTAAACATCGCACAAAAGGTCGGACGATCACTGAGCAAGTAAACATGACCTACTCGAGGACGATTAGCTCACGGTGTGAGTGCGCTACTTACGGTCCGGACCAGTAATCAACCGAACGCCGAACCGATGTTGTCAGCCCGTCAACCCCGTCAGTCCGGTGCCGTGCAGTGTTGGTGCCCACTAATGGTCAACCAACCCGAAAGGAGGGAAAAAAGGCCTCGAACAAACACATCATTAGCGTTATTTGTTATCGATATCGTGCCCGACGTCAGAATGTGAGCGGCCAATTTATGACAACACCCCGGGAACCGTCCGATGCGGGCTAAACACGGGATCAAACATGGGCCCTCATAAATGTGTAACAAATTCGTCACTAATCTTTTTTGCCCCATACGCTGTCATCGGCATCAACGCACACACACACACACACACACACACTGAGAGGGTGACAAAGGGACCTTGGCAAGAAAATGGCCGTGGCGCATGTTCGGCCAGACGGCAAAGAGGGAGAGACTGATTCGTTCTTTCGTTACATTCATGAGCATATACTCATTTTTTGTGGTCGCTTCTAAAATGGCGCACAAAAAAAGCGGTGTGGCTTCGGCCAACCAGTCCGGCCGCCAGCCCGGCTTCCAATCCCCTTTTTTGCCCATTTCGGCATTAGGAAGTTTGAAAGTTCCGAGACATCGAGTGGGTCACCGAAAAGTACCGAACAACAAACGATAAGCGGCGGCCCGCATTTCTCTTGACACTGTTCGTGGTCCGTGGCACAGGCGAGTGAGGAACCTTCGGGCTTCGATGGGAGACTCCGGGACGGTGCCGCCATGCTCGGGGCTACGGATACATCAAAGACCACGGTGACACGGTGGCGATACAGAACCCGATGCCGTTGGCGATCCGTCGTCCAACACCAACTGCGACGCTCGGTGAGCTCCAGTTTTTTCTGTCACTTCGTCACTGGCCCGGGGGCCCCTGGAGCTGAACCGGGACTCACCCTGGAGACCCTCTTTTCGTCACCTTTTTTGCGCCACCCCGAATGTCATTTACTTACTTTTTATGCTACTCGCCGTGTGTGTGTGTGTTTTTTTATGATGGACCTTCTGCATTGCCCATCACCTTGCTACATGCTACAGAACTATGCGAACACACACACGGACACACACACACACACACACTGGGCTTCTGGAGCTGTGTGGGTGCAATTCCATCGGCCGTTTGGACGGCCAGTCCCCGAACGGCACCATCGTTCGGGGCGAAAGGTCTATAAAATGTTTATCTTCAACCGGCCGGTCCTGCCCGGTCACCCACCCAGCCACTACATCTACCCGACACCCCTGCGAGGTGTTGAGCCCGGTCTGCTGGTGACGGTCCAAGATTGTTGTCGTTCGCTGTGTTGCTTGTTGATTGTCGTCGTCGTCGTCAGAGGGCCACTCCCAGCGCATGTTATCTGGCGTCGTCACATGTCCTTCCCACCGATAACCGCTCTTTAACGCCAGCCGCCCTTTCGGGGTCGCTGGGCAGGATGAAGCATCCTGGTGGCAGCCCGATGATGAGGTGGCACTTTTTTTACCACGGGAACCGAGACCCCGAAGGACCTCCTCGGTGAGTCCCCGGAGCCGACAAAAGGGACGGACAAAAGTGAAGTCATCTTATGATGCATGTTTCCCTTCACAGGACCCTTCTCACGAACGAACCGGGAGAACCGGGAATGTGGCACGTTCAACCCGGGGCCGGGCGTTGCCTGCGATAATAAGCCTCATCTACCATCGAGCGCCGCTTAATTGAAAGCTTCCATTTCGCCCCGTGTTTGCCTGTAACGCGCACGGGGTGCAGCGTGTGGGACGTCGTGTTGTTGTTGTCGGAGGGCAATAAAGTGACACTGAACCTAAGTGCATGACTTGTACTTTTCTGCGGTGGCATTTGACTAAACGGGCCTAAAGTGTGGAAGCGGCTTTTTGTTGCGCTTCGGAGAGAGAGAGAGAGAGAGAAGAACAGGGAATACAACGCTGTGGGTCGGTCGCGGACTTCCCCAGGACTGTTCCCGGGATGGCCGTTTGGTGAGTTTCCGTGTGCGACGGACCATAAACCCCGGGCTGCCAACGTTAAGTAGTGCGGTCAACCGTCGTCGTCGTCGTCGTCGTCGTCTAGTCCTTGATTTCCGCAGCAGGCGATGAAACGGTGCCATCCTGCATCTCGGCGTGAAAGTGAATCTCCTGTCGGTTGACGTGAGTGGACCATAAAAAATCAAATCCGAGCCACTTGTAAGTGAGTTTTTCGCATCGTGTAAGTGAAAAGCCACGTTCACGTGCTCGTCCTGCACGTCCAAACTGCAGCTTACGGGCGCTTAGGGTCTCTACGCTTCCGTTCTGCTGCGCGTTCCGCACACATCACGGCCGATTGTCGTTGGGAGTCACGCGTGACATGCAGATAGCGAACTGGATGAATGGTTCGTTGCAAAGGGAGGAGCCATCATACGACACCGTTCCTGGGAACGGACGTCAGGACGATGCCGTCTACAGTCAGCCACATGGCGCGTTGTTGGTTTATTAACCCCAATCGTTCGCTCACCACACTCGGGACTCGGGTTCCAGTTTGAGGTACAGGTATTCGATTTTCTTCGAAATGTTTGGGCCGTTGGACCGTGAGAGACCGTGTCGTTCACCAGAACACGGCCCCGTTTGATCTCACCCCAGACCGGGATGGTTCCGCGGGGCGAGATTTCTGGGAAGCAAGCGTCCTTAGCCGCCGATGGTAGAGTAAACATCACTTGGCGCTGCTCAAACACATCGCTCTCGAAGCCATCAAATCATCGATCCAACAAGAACTCCGACCCCGAAAACGGAGAGCGGATGGAACAATGCACTCAATGGCTCACGATCGTGGTGTGCCGTTTACTGAGAAGTATACGGCGATGCTTTGGAGTCGTTTGGAACAAAACTTGCCCCACCGAACATTTGCAAATCAGCATTCCACCCCTCTAGCTATGACTATAGGATGATCCTGTCCCGTAATCATTAATCGCACAACTTTCACAGTGCTGTGGTGAGATTAGTTAAATTTGTTACGTTAATTTTGATAAGAATTTTACGCATTGAACTTAACTTCCATGAAACTGACCATGCGCCTCCATTGCTGCTCCACCAGACCAGGCGTCTCCATCGATACGAAAATGTGATGTTTTACTGTCGATAAAATGTTATCGAGCTTATAAAACGCCAAAAGCCGTCCAATGTTTCTATTTAGGCAAATGAATTCCGTGCCGCAAAAGAGGCCACGAAGGCCGTGAACAATTCGGTCGCTGGTCGGTGGATTTGCGTAAAGGTTTCCAGCCGCTTGTTCGATCCCCACCAAATGTTGCCACAAACGTCATCATCGTCGTCAACGTCGTCAATCCAATTTCGATGCCCGGCACGCCTACCATGCCCGCCTGCCCGTCCGCCGGCGCGAATGTCAACATCGGGGCGAAGAAAAATATCAATTTCGCTTATCGAAATCAATTATCGACCGGCAGCCTACTGGCAAATCCAGCCCCTGCCGGGGGTCTAGACAGTTTTCCGACCCGGCCCACGGCACCGGGTGGAGGGTTGGAAAATCGAAAGAGCAAAAGTTTTGTTTATCAAAGACGAAATTTGTTTGCATTGCACCATTCCATCGCCAGACGACGCTGCCACGGCGGGGCCGTCGGTGGTCGTCACTGTGCTTGTGCCGTGCAAAGGGATGGATTTGGAAAAACTCACACCGAAAAGAATGGAGAAGAAAAGAAAGGCTCCAAGGCACCCCGAAGTCCAAACGAAGGCGCTGCTTTTTCAAAGGAATTTCTCGCCAAACTGCGATTGGAAAAGTGTGATGGCGGTAAATGGGAAAATCAAACCCGGGACGAACGAGCGAGTCGACCGACGGGTGGTTTTTCTCCGCCGCCCGCTTATAGAACGAAATATATTCAATTCCAAACTGTCCGCGAAATCGGAAATCCTGAAAAAGATTTGTCATTTTTTATCCACCTCGACCACGGCTGCCACCGGTCAAACTTTCTTGACATGGGACAGTTTTCGGGGACCGTTGGCCGGACCGGAAGGTTTCTGGTTCGTGTTATTTTTTTGTGCGCCCTCCACCTCGATCGTGTTGCGTGCCTGTTCGCTTCCGTTGGCCGCCACGGGGCGATCCGATTTCGGACTATTTTAATATTCATAACGGCTTTATTACAGAACCCCGAGAACCGATTCCCAGAAAGCCGTCCGCCAGTCAGCCGATGCGGAGCGGATGTTGGCCGACGGGATAAAGCGCGGTCGCAGGGGGAACAATCGTGACCGATAAATGTCATCGATAAAAAGACATTCGAAGAAGCAAAAACGACCGACACAACAACAACCACACCCGGACGGTGGTCCGGACGGGTTTCCGTGGCCGGATTTCGATATTTTTTTTTGCGTTTCTTTTTTTTTTGTTGGTCGCTGGGCAATCCATCACACCACGCAGGGCTCTCACACCAGCAGCATCAGCAGCGCCAGCTGGCGAGGAAAAATGGGACCAACTTATGGTCTGAACTGACTCGAATGTCGGCGACGGCCACTGACTTTCCGAGGCCGTTCTGGGCGAAAAATGACTAGCAAACGACTGCCCATTAGGCAAACTGGTGGGTCTGGTTGCAAATTTGCTGCGATTTGCCGCAACGGACGGTGGACTGAAATATTCATGGTTTTCCACCATCGAACAGGGCGGATGTAGTGCAACATTGAGGCATATTTATAAATTACCACCACCATTACCACGCGAGCGGAGTGCACGGGAAAGGCGGGTTCATAATAAATTCCACCGGTTCCGCACGACTATTTGCTATTACTTATTGATTGCACTCGTTGTTGATTCGTTTAAAATGAATTACTTCCATGTTACTGCCGCGCGACACACTCTTGTGTCGTGCTGTCCACAACTGGCAGGTTCTTTTAATTCGGGACCATTTGTCCAAATTGTACCGAGCAGGCGAAAAGCCTTCAACCCAAACAGGACTCTTTTAAATACGTTGCAGCTAAAGTTCGCGTTCGTCCTTCGGGAGAATCTGGGGCCGTGTGGCCAGACTAACGATTTCGCTGGTTAGCCGCGTAATGGCAAAAGGCTCTGTCAACTCTTTGCTAACGAGTGAACTGGAATGAGAAGGGGATCTACACTCACCATGCAAGTGATAGACCATCTCATTTTGCAAGGAACATAATAAAATGCCGGCTTTTGCCTGTTTCTTTCACTGATACTCTGATATTTTGTGTGTGCTCGCCCGTTGACGTAGCTGTCGGTTCTTTGTCCCAACTCAAGAGATGGATCACCACGGCGCCGCTTACCTGGTTTGAAGCTTGTTTCACTTCTCACGTGCAGCCATCTGCCACCGACGAGCAGCAACAGTAGCACGGCCGTCACGAAGCTTTTCCGCAATTCCATCTTGAAGCACGTTTTTCGCGATCGTCGCCGGTCGGAAAAGACCACCAGCAGCGGCAGCAGCGAGGCTGATTGTAGCACACGACGCACACGCAAATCAATTCGCTCACTCCTCAAATCACTTCGCGCGCACTTCCGCCGGCCGCTCCAGCGCACATGGAGCCCGCGATTTTCCACTCGTCTTGGTGGTCGCGGCTTTTCACGCCGATTTCCACTTTCTTTTCAGCAGCACTGCACGGCAGGAATTTTCCGAACGAAACTATTCACACCACCGGCTGGCACGCGGGCATATTTGCACCACAATCGCAATAGGACACCTTCACTTGCGCGCACCATCTGGCACCGGGCACCTGGGGAACGCACTATTCGTTGCTAGATCACTCGTTGCTAGAAAGAGAGGCAGACGCGCCTAATGCCCCCCGGGGGTTTCCGTCGTTCGTCCGCGCTTTACCGGTTCTTCACATGCTGTGGAAAACAAAACTTTGTGTGTGTAAAAGTGCGATCAAATCAACTGTGTTGCCCAAACAAGAAAGGAATAGTATCAAAACACTACGCGCCTGATGCGATTGATAAAAGGACAAGTGTTGCCAACGAAACTAGTTCCCAAAACCATCTCACAATTTGGTCGAAAAAACTAGAAGAAGCATCGTCCTTTGAACGGCTTGCATAGCGCCGCTTCTTTTTTTTATCGCCATTTGTCAACCTCGATCGATGTCAACAGTCAATTCGAATGGACGTGACAAAAAAAAAACAATCGCGAATCCTTTCGCGAATAGAATAAACAGAGAAAATGGGAGTGAAAATCCACCGAACTCAGGCCAGGCCATCAGCCATGGAGAAACTGCCAAACGAACTGCCAAACAAAACCCCTTTCAGTGTCTGTTTTTTCGTGATTTTCCCAGCGAAAAAAAGAGACCCGAGAGGGCCCAAGCACCGCGCTGGGTCGCCCAGG